>NW_027459749.1:0-124788 GCF_025594145.1 Primulina tabacum | reverse complement strand
CCCAAACTGGCAACTGGCGACTCCGCCTGAACTTGAATTCTGGTGTCCATTTAGAAAAACGGATACCAAGTGAGCCAACCATCATATTACCACGCGCCCAAAGCCGTGCGTAATCCTCTCACAAGAAAGAGTGACCATGAAACCCCGGGGTAAATTTCAAATTGAACGGTCTGACCAAACCCACTGCCCAGGCAAAGAAAATCATCGAATTGGGCACCACAGACCGATTCCCAGAAATTTTACCCACCAATGCAAATTTAAATGGCTCAATAAGGGAAATTACCTTATCCGGGAATAAAATACCCGGTTCCCCCAAAAAAAGGCTCGAGAATCTCCTCCATCGAGTTGAGAACTCATCAAAGCTATTCTTCACCGTACGAGGAGACGGGGGAGCCAAAACGTCCTTAAAGACACATGAGGAAACAACTTTCGAACTTACATTGACCGCAGAAGCACCAGATGTGACTGCCGAGTTGACCCACGACACTTGACTAAGAGACTCAACCGAGTTGACTCGGCCCTGACCCACCGGACCACCACCGAGGAGGCGACGTAGCAGCGAACATGAAACCGTGTCGGAACCAGCAGAACCGGGCGGCAAGGGGTGAACTCGTAAACACAGTAGTCGGAAACGGTGAAGAAATCGGAAATTGGGCGTTTCCGATTGCCGGACTGAAACCAGAAATTGAAGATACCGGGATATTGCCCATGAAGGGGGAGTAAACGCCATGGAGGAATTGAGAAATGGAGGTGCGACGCCGGAGGAATTGAGCAAGGAAGCCGTCGCGATCGTGTGAACAGTGACTGAAAATCGTAGATCTGAAATTGCCGTCGCATACGAACGCGTTGGGGCTGATACCAGAGGCAAACTGATCGTCTGGGTGAGGGGATTCAAGATCGGGGTTCCATTAGCAACGAGGTTGCCGGGTGCCGGAATTTGGAGAAAACCAGACGGCGCAGACGTGAACAGTGGCGCCGAGGACAAAAACGAAGAACACGGCGGCTGAGGTGAATAATCCGGTCGCGCATGGGTATCACTGGAAAGCTGACTAAAAACCGATACAGGAGTACCTCCGGTGCCGGGAAGAGCAGCGGCCGCCGGCGACGAAGAAGTAAAAACAGGCGAAATTTCGAACTGAAAATCGGGGACGTTGCCGGAATCCAATCGGTCTGAGATTTTGGTATGTTGATCGGCGAGGGGAGGCGGTTCTAATGGGGTGGTCGCCGGCCGGGATCCGGCGGCGGTGACATGGCGGCGGTAATGACGTGAATAGTGCCAAATTGGGGTAATTTTGGAATTTTTTTTTTCCTTGAGAGCGTTTTTTTTTCGGTTTGGTTTGGTTTGTTTCGTTGGTTTAGGGTTTAGGGTTTAGGGTTTTTTTTTTTTTTTTTTTTTTTTTTATTAATAACACCGCCGAAGCGGGGGGGTTAGGCAGACCCCTACCTGTATATATCATCAAACACAAAATACAAGATAAAACCCAAAGAGAGGAGGATAAATCAACCCTCTCAAAAGGCTAGTCATACAAATAGAAAACAGAAACCTAGGGTGGCAAATACACAAGCCAAAAACTAATCCCTAAGTAAAATGCATAATACAAATAAACACAAATGATCAGCGCTAAATATATGAAAACAAAGCGAAAATATCTAAACAGTAGTGATCCAGCTCAGAAGTAGGTGCAAAAGACCATCGATGGTACCCATCTCTGAGCCGTCTGTGTGTATGCCAATCTGAAAACATCCTAATCCAAGAACGGAGCTATACACGATCTGGCCGTCAAAATAATATGCAGCTGGAAAGATACTGTGCAAAAATGGTCGAAACACAAAAGGAGGACCGTAATCCAGCTCAAGTCAGAAAATCTCAAAGACCCAAGGAGAGGGGGACAACTGACGGAGCTCATAAAATCAGAAATCCAAGCATGACTGTAACTCTGAAATAAGAGGCAACCAATAGTGAACGTCCAGAGCCACCAATGCACGGAGCAGAAGTAGAAACCATATAACTCCCGAGATGAGAGGCTCCGGGCTAAAGAGACCACCGAAATATATCATCCAGAGCCACCATAACAATCGACAAGAGATAAAAGTAAGAAAGCGGCGGTCAAGTAGAAGTCTGCAGTGAGCGCCAGCCGAATAACAGAATGGTCCAAAGAAAGCACCGACGGAGAAAGTGCTGGGACCCACCCAAATCCAAAGGAACAAAATATGAAGAGTGCAAGTGTCTGGGCCAACTTGCACCGCTCAAATGTGATATAAAAACAACCTCCAAGCACAAAAGACCTGCAAGAAAAAATATACATATATATAGATAAAGAAAGAGAGCCAAAAGAAGAAGGGGCTACAAATGGCTAAGAATATCTGGATCTGAGGTATGGAAGCCCTGAATGATCAGAACGGGCAAGGATGGAGATGTGTCTGGGTAAGGAAGGACCTAACTCTAAGGTAAACTGCCTAAGGTCATGAGCCCTAGCCGCCAAAGCATCCGCCACCGAATTACCCTCCCTGTATATGTGCGAGATATGAACCATACGCCCCTCAAGAGAACCAAAATACCTAGACATAAGGGGATCCAGACGCCCCAACACACTGACGAGATCGGAGTATCTGAATAGAAATCTTGGGAATAACCTCAATCAAAGAGGAAAAGAGAATGATCAGAACAATAGGATAGACCACCTCCAGAACGCACCAAAGTGCCGTCCGGTGGAATAGTAATACCCAGCTCCAATGAACTCAACTGAACCGAAAGCAAGACCCGCCCGAGAATGATCACGGAACACCTCCACCAACCGAGAAGCCCCAGATTCCTCTCGAACTCCCATCCACATTAAGCTTGAAACAACCGAAAGGCGGCCGAAGCCAACGAACAATCGCCGTCCGATGATATCTGGTTAAAGAGCAAACGAAACTCGAATCCCTAGCCGAACGCGCCACCAATGGCAAATAACCCACCCAATGCTTGGGTTTGACAGTACGCGCAGAATGGGCGAGGCGCAGTAAGACAAGATCTGGAACTTCACACGTCTCTCCAGAAATGGAGAGCAAGCGGTGCTTCGCATCATTGCCAAGCCGTCCAGGAAACCACAAAATAATGAAAGGGAGAAACTCCCTCACATGGCCCCCTGGAGCCCAGACCAGATCCCTCTTCCCACGCACTAAGGAATAACCTGAAATCCTCAGTGTCAGGGATACGAACCCCAAAGACAGCCCCAGAAAAAATGCCAAACAGGCGAGCCACCGGGCTGCGAATAAACACATGCGTGAATGTCTCAGACATATCACAACACTGACAACGAGACGCTAACGCAAAGCCACGCGCTGAAGCACCTCATCAACTGGGAGCCACTGATGCCAAAATCTCCAAAGAAAGATGACATCGTAGGCCTCAACCAGCTACCCCAACAGGGGCGATTAATAGCCAGAGATCGGGGCGCGCAAACGGATCAACTCCCAAGCGGACTTTACAGAAAAATCACCATCGGAGCTATGAATCCAACGAGCCGAATCCAACTCTCCCAAGAGAAATCGGACCAACACAATCTGCTCCGCAAAAGAAGGAGCAACTACTGAACAAGGAGGTCAAAATCCCAGGTTACCCTCCGAAAGAAACTGGGAAAACCCGGCACCACGATCTCCACAGACCTCAGTCTGACTGGACAGGGAACATCCCTGAACCAACAAATCATCCCAAAATGAAACATCTCCCTGGCCGACACGCCAGCGAATACCACTCTCCGCACGAGGCCTGATCTGGAGCAAACGCCGCCAAGTGGGAGAGATAAAACCACGAGAAGAGACACAAGCTGGGTGCGCCAAGAGGCAATATTTCCTCATCAAAAATTTGGCCCAGAGGGAAGATCCCTGCCTGAACCGAAACCACAGTTTTATGGAGAAGCTATCCACGAGATCTTTCAATCTGCGGAAGCCAAGACCCCCCTCTTCCACGGGGAGGCAAGCCCGAGACCAACGAGCCCAATGCCATTTCTTCTCCAAGGGCCTAGACCCCCAAAGAAAGGCATTAAAGGCTCTCTCAAGTTTCTCCATGACAGCCAACGGAGGCTGAACAACCTGAAACAAATATAGGGGCATCGAGCGGAGCACGCTACGAATGAGGTCATGCGGCTCCCCGGAGAAAGAGTACGAATCTCCCAACCCTCCACCAGCCGCCTCCTAACAGACTGTAAGAGGGCTCAAAATGAGAACACGTCCTATTTCCCTCGAAATAAAGGGAACTCCTAGGTACTTGATCGGCAGATGACCCCTCCGCAAAGCCAGTGATACGCAAAAGTCTAGAGCGAAGGCGCTCAGAGCATCGCGGAAGAGAAATCAGGGAACTCTTGACAGCATTTCACCAGCTGTCCCGAACAGTTCTCATAGTGATGCAGAAAATCTAAAAAGACGCTGCATCCCACGAGACCCACCATTGGCAAAAAATAATGATATCATCAGCATAGGCCAGATGGGAAATCCAAAAGATCACAACTAGAACGAGTACCTGAAAGCAGGATGACGCAAGTAGAGTCTGTCAAGGCCACGCGAAAGATACTCCGCCCCTAAGATGAAGAGAAGGGGGGACAATGGGTTCCCTGCCTGAGGTCCCCTGGTAGAACCGAAGAACCCCCGAAAGAGAACCATTGATATTAACGGAGAAATGACAATGAGAAATACAGGGCCGAGACCAACGCCACAACCTGCTCAGAGAAACCAAAATGGCGCAAAACAGCAAAAAGGAAAGGCCATTGGACCCGATCATAGGCCTTAGCCATATCCAACTTCAAATAACATTACCACCACGAGTGGGAAGAGTGAGACTATGAGTGAGCTCCTGAGCAAGGAGGATGTTATCAGAAATCATCCGTCCCGGAACAAAACCACTCTGATTCAAAGAAAATGAGTCTCTCCGCCACAGCCCGCAAACGAGAGTACAACAACTTAGAAATGATTTTGTTCGTGACATTACACAAGCTGATCGGACGGAAATCCGACCAAGCCCTAGCACCCTCGACTTTTGGGATCAAAGTAATCGTGGTGGCAGTAAAGCTCTGGGGCAGGGGAGAGCCTCGGAAAAAATCCAAAACCGCATCCAACACATCCTGATGAACTATCTCCGAGCAATGCTAGAAAAACGCCGAAGAGAAGCATCAGGGCCTGGCCACACTGTCAGGAGAAATGGAGAAAACAGTCGCACGCACCTACTCAAGGGAGGGGGTAGCGTAATCCCATAATTCTCCTCATTCAGAAATCACCGAAGGAAACCCCGAAAAATCAGGACAATCAAGCACAAGGGATCCCCAGTGAGTAAGTTCTGAAAAATGAGGCACCCGACTGCTGAATCATCTCAGGAGACGTCAGGCAAACCCCATCATCCCATATGCGGAAAATCTTATTAGCCACACGCTTCTTCTTAACCATGTTATGAAAGAGTTTGGGGTTCCGCTGGTTTAGGGTTTGGGGGTTTGGGGTTTGGGGTTTGGGGTTTAGGGTTTAGGGTTTTTTTTTTTTTTTTTTTTTTTTTTTTAAATAAAACACCGCTGGAAGCGGGGGGTTAGGCAGACCCCTACCTGTATATATCATCAAAACAAAAATACATCATAAAACCTAACGAGAGGGGGACTATACCAAGACCTCTCGAAAAGCTACCACACAACACACAGAAAACAAAATCTAGGGTGGCAAATATGTGAGCCAAAAACTAATCCCTAGGTAAGGAGCATAATAGAAATGAACGTCCAGAAGCGACGCTAAATACATGAAAATAAATCGAAACCTATCTAAACAGTAGAAATCCGGCTCAGAAGTAGGTGCAAAAGGCCACCGATGGTACCCATCTCTGAGCCATCTGCCAGTGTGATGCCAAACTGAAAAATACATCCTAATCCGAGATCGGTCCACTGTACACGATCTGGCAATCAAAATATTATGCAGCTGGAAAGTCACTGTGCTAAAACGGTCGAAACACAAAAGAAGGACCGCAATCCAGTGAAAGTCAGAAAAGCTCCAAGACCCAAGGAGAGGGAGAAAACTGACGGAGCTCATAAAATCAGAAATCCAAGCATGACTGTAACTCTGAAAGAAGATGCAACCAATAGAGAACAACCAGAGCCACCAAATCACGGAACGAAAGTAGAAACCATATAAATCCCGACATGAATGAGACTCCGGGCCAGAGAGACCATAGAAAAAGATCATCCAGAGCCACCATAACAATCGGCCAGAGAGCATAAAAGTAATAAAGCGGCGGACAAGGAGAAGCCTGCAGTGAGCGCCGGCCGGATAACAAGAATGATCCAAAGAAAAGCACCAACGCGGAGAGTGCTGGGACCCACCCAAATCCAAAAGAACAAAACAAGGAGAGTGCAAGTGTCTGGGCCAACTTGCACATCTCAAATGAGATATAAAAAACAACCTCCAAGGACAAAAGACCTGCAAGAAAAATAAATACATATATATATAAAAAGAAAGAGAGCCAAAAGGAAGAGTGGGCTGCAAATGGCTAAGAATATCTGGATCTGAGGTATGGAAGCCCTGAACGATCAGAACGGGCAAGGATGGAGATGTGGCTAGGGTAAGGAAGGACCTATCTCTAAGGAAAACTGCCTAAGGTCATGAGCCCTAACCGCCAAAGCATCCGCCACCGAGTTACCCTCCCGGTATATATGCGAGATATGAACCATCCGCCCCCTCAAGAGAACCAAAATCCTAGACACAATGTGATCCAATCCCCAACGACACTGACGAGAGCGGAGGATCTGAATAGAAATCTGGGAATCAACCTCAATCCAAAGAGGGAAAAGAGAAAGATCAGAACAAATAAGGAGACCCCTCCAGACTGCCCAAAGTTCTGCTCGGCTAGTGGATCCAGCTCCAATGAACTCACTGAACGATAACAAGACCCGCCCAGAATGATCACGAACAACGCCACCAACTGTAGAATCCCCTGGATTCCCTCTCGAGCTCCCATCCACATTAAGATTAAAACAACCGGACGGCGGCTTAAGCCAACGAACAATCGCCGTCCGATGATATCTGTGTAAGCAAACCGAAATCCCCAGTAAGTGCGCCACGTGGAAGAAACCCATCCAATGCTTGGGTTTGATAGTACGCGCAGAATGGGCGAGGCGCAGGTAAGATAAAATCTGGAATTTCACCGTCTCCCCAGATATGGAGAGCTGGCGATGCTTCGCATCATTCCGAGCAGTCCAGAGAAACCACTAAATAATGAAAGGGAGAAACTCCCTCACATGGCCCCCTGGAGCCCAGACCAGATTCCTCTTCCACGCACTAAGGAATAACCTGAAATCCTCAGTGTCAGGGATACGAACCCCAAAGACCGCACCAAAAAAATGCCAAACAGGCCTAGCCACCGGGCTGCGAATAAACACATGCGTGAATGTCTCAGACATATCACAACACTGACAACGAGACGCTAACGCAAAGCCACGGCGCTGAAGCACCTCATCAACTGGGAGCCACTGATGCCAAAATCTCCAAAGAAAGAATGACATCGTAGGCCTCAACCAGCTACCCCAACAGGCGCGATTAATACCAGAGATCGGAGCGCGCAAACGGATCAACTCCCAAGCGGACTTGACAGAAAAAGCACCATCGGAGCTATGAATCCAACGAGCCGAATCCAACTCTCCCAAGAGAATCGGGACCAACACAATCTGCTCCGCAATAGAAGGAGCAACTACTGAACAGAGGAGGTCAAAATCCCAGGTTCCCTCCGAAAGAAAATGGGAAACCCGAGCACCACGATCCCCACAGACTTCAGTCTGACTGGACAGAGGAACATCTCTGAACCAACAATCATCCCAAAAAGAAACATCTCCATGGCCGACACGCCAGCGAATACCACTCTCCGCACGAGGCCTGATCTGGAGCAAACGCCGCCAAGTGGGAGAGATAAAACCACGAGAAGAGACACAAGCTGGGTGCGCCAAGAGACAATATTTCCTCATCAAAAATTTGGCCCAGAGGGAAGATCCCTGCCTGAACCGAAACCACAGTTTTATGGAGAAGCTATCCACGAGATCTTTCAATCTGCGGAAGCCAAGACCCCCCTCTTCCACGGGGAGGCAAGCCCGAGACCAACGAGCCCAATGCCATTTCTTCTCCAAGGGCCTAGACCCCCAAAGAAAGGCATTAAAGACTCGCTCAAGATTTTCCATGACAGCCAACGGAGGCTGAACAACCTGAAACAAATATATGGGCATCGAGAGGAGCACACTACGAATGAGGGTCATGCGGCTCCCCGGAGAAAGAGTACGAATCTCCCAACCCTCCAGCCGCATCCTAACAGACTGTAAGAGGGGCTCAAAAAGGGAACACGTCCTATTACCCCGAAATAAGGGAACTCCGAGGTACATGATCGGCAGATGACCCTCCGCAAATCCAGTGATACGCAAAAGTCTAGAGCGAAGGCGCTCTGAGCATCGCGAAGGTAAAATCAGGGAACTCTTGAAAGCGTTCACCAGCTGTCCCGAACAGTTCTCATAGTGATGCAGAAAGTCTAAAAGACGCTGCATCCCACGAGACCCACCATTGGCAAAAATAATGATATCATCCGCATAGGCCAGGTGGGAAATCAAAAGATCACAACTAGAATGATACCTAATAGCAGGATGACGCAAGTAGAGTCTGTCAAGGCCACGCGAAAGATACTCCGCCCCTAAAATGAAGAGAAGGGGGGACAATGGGTCTCCCTGCCTGAGGCCCCTGGTAGAACCAAAGAACCCCGAAAGAGAACCATTGATATTAACGGAGAAATGACAATGAGAGATACAGGCCGAGACCAACGCCACAACCTGCTCAGAGAAACCAAAATGGCGCAAAATAGCAAAAAGGAAAGGCCATTGGACCCTATCATAGGCCTTAGCCATATCCAACTTCAAAATAACATTACCACCACGAGTGGGAAGATTGAGACTATGAGTGAGCTCCTGAGCAAGTAGGATGTTATCAGAAATCATCCGTCCCGGAACAAAACCACTCTGATTCAAAGAAATAAGTCTCTCCGCCACAGCCCGCAAACGAGAGTACAACAACTTAGAAATGATTTTGTTCGTGACATTACACAGGCTGATCGGACGGAAATCCGACCAAGCCCGAGCACCCTCGACTTTTGGGATCAAAGTAATCGTGGTGGCAGTAAAGCTCTGAGGCAGGGGAGAGCCTCGGAAAAAATCCAAAACCGCATCCAACACATCCTGATGAACTATCTCCCAGCAATGCTGAAAAAACGCCGAAGAGAAGCCATCAGGGCCAGCCACACTGTCAGGAGAAATGGAGAAAACAGTCGCACGCACCTCCTCTAAGGAGGGGGTAGCAGTAATCCCATAATTCTCCTCATCAGAAATCACCGAAGGAAACCCCGAAAAATCAGGACAATCAAGCACAAAGGGATCCCCAGTGAGTAAGTGCTGAAAAAATGAGGCACCCGACTGCTGAATCATCTCAGGAGACGTCAGGCAAATCCCTTCATCCCATATGCGGAATATCTTATTCGCCACACGCTTCTTCTTAACCATGTTATGAAAGAGTTTGGTGTTCCGCTCACCATCCTCAAGCCAGTTGCAAGCAGCTTTTTGTTTCCAAAAATCCGCCTCCATGGCGGTGACACGAGCCAGATCCTCATTACGATCGGACAGAGTAGTCCAATTCGAATCAGAAGGATCGGCCTCACAGGCAGTCTCAGCAGAACGAACCGCACTCTCAGCCTCAGTGATTTTATCAAAGATGTTACCAAAAACATCCCGATTCCACCACATGAGGTGATTCTTAAGACGCTTCAACTTGGCAAAAAGACGCGGCATGCCAACCAGACTGCAAGGCAAATTCCAATTGAGCCTCACAGTCTGCAAAAAACCATGATGCCGAAGCCACATACGCTGAAAGCGAAACGAACTCGGCCCACGGGCAAAAACTGGAGCGGTAACCAAAAGCGGACAGTGATCAGAAACAGTACGGGCAAGATGTTCAACTCGAATGGAGCTGAAATGATCCCCCCAATCAACGGAAACCATAACCCTGTCCAACCGCTTCCAAATGGTCTTATTCGTCCAAGTGAACGAAGACCCCTCATAGCCAGCATCAACCAGACCAGAATCCAAAATGAAAGTGTTGAACTCCTCCATGGGTAGAAGCCTACCACCACGGGTGCCCAAACACTCAGAAGCATCTCTGACGACATTAAAATCGCCCCCAACCAGCCATGGACCCAGAGCAGGCTTAACCTGAAGAAGGGAAGCCCAAAGATTTCTACGCTCAATGTAGTCGCAGCTGGCATAAACAAAAGAGCAGAAAAACTCAGTCGGCAAAAAAGGAGCAGAGACCTTGATGTGCAGAAACTGAGCATGATCAAAAACACACTCAGCCCTCACATCAGCAGTAAAAAACGCCCAGATATGACCAGAAAGATTCGAAATGACTCTAGAAAAGCCCAAACGGCGAATCATGAATCTCTGGTCCAACTCAATCATCGGCTCCAAAATAGCCAGAACCTTAACCTGTTTCTCTTTCACAAAGGCATGCAGCCTCTGCTGGGACTCCGAATTCCGAAGTCCCCTGATATTCCAGATCATGAAATTCATAAAGAATGGGCATCAGGATCACCCTGTCGCCTCTTGGACGAATCCTCAAGATCGTCCACCTTCCTCTTCTTCACCTCAGACATGCCAATGTCTGGAACACCAGACGCGGAGTGTCGATCAAACCCTGTGCCGGGGTCCTCCTCAGACACCTGTCTGGCAACGAATTCAGAAACAGGGGGCCCCTGTCTAGCAAACAGTTCCTCCACCATGGAGGAAACCTCCGGAGAAGCAGGAAGGGAAGGAATCGAATGGCTACTATGATTCTCGAAACAGATAACAGAATCAGCAAACAACGTAGCCACCCCAACTTTCGGAGAGCCCAGCTCATCCGTACAATTCTGAAAAGGAATAGACTCCTCATCTTCAAAGACCTGATCAGTAGACTGAGCAGGCACACCAACCGAGCCCGAAGGGAGAATCTCAAAGGTGGATGTGCCCGAACAAACAAGACCAACATCCACTGGAGAAATCTGCTCCAAGGGAGCATCACCAGGTAAAGCAGCATCCACATCCCCTAAGGGAATAACAACATCAGGACTGTCTCCAACAACCATGTAATCACTACCTCGCTCCGCCTCCGCCTGCCAAGGTGACAAGACATCAAAAGCGTTCGAAGTGCCCACCGGGACTACATGCCCAGCAGGAGGAGCCCTCAAAGAAGGGACACGAGGAGCAGCCCGCCTCCTCCTCCTACGCCTGGGGCCAACAAACTGCTCAGGATTCGGGTCCAGAGGACCCTGAACAACCTCAGTGGCCACACCCTCCTGGTGTGTCTTGCCCACAGTATCTGCCTGAGTCGGAGGAACAGTACCAGCAGGCCTGGTCCGGACTGGACGGGGATTCTTTCCATGTGAATAAAAAACAGTGGTCGCATGCCCCTAACATCTTGCAATCAGTACAATAAGCTGGGATCTTCTCATATACGACCTCTATCTCCTGTAAATGATCACCCCAGGACACCCAGATGGATTGGACAGGGGGCTCCAATACATTGATCTCCACACAAATGCGAGCAAATGCCCCCCGAGTCCCATCGGCTGTATGATCATCAATCTTAATGGGAGTGCCCAAAAGCTTCGCAAGAGCACAAAGGCTCTTCTTGTCATAAAGATGGAGTGGTAACTCCGGAAGTCGGACCCAAACCGGGGCAAGTGGAGACTCCGCCTGGAAATTGAACTCCGGGGTCCACTTGGAGAGTCTGATACCCAATGGACCAATAAACAGACTGCCTCTAATCCAGAGACAGGCATAGTCCTCCTCACAAGAGAGTACAATCACAAGGAATCCCCGTGGCAAGAATTTCAAGGTATACGGTCTCGTAAACCCGAAATTGGCAAAAGCCGTAGATATCGCATGATTGGGCACAATCGATCGGTTGCCAGAAATTTTACCGACCAAAGCAAACTTAAATGGTGCAGATAAAGATGAGATGATCTCATCCGAGAAGTGAATGCCCGGCTTACCGTCCTTAAATGACGGTGCGGGCATCTCATCCATCGACCCAAGAACATCTTCGAAACTGTTCTTGGTCGTCCGAGAGGACGACGGGGCCAAAACTTCACGAAATGACAGTGGAGGGGTAACTGTAGCAAAAGGACCAGAAAAACCCGAAGAAGTACCTGGAATAGTAGATCTGACTGGCCGAGCTCGCGGGTTTGACTTCGAAATGTTGACTGTTGACTTTCCGGTTGACTTTCCTACCAAAGTACCACCGTGAAACGGCGCCGACGTGATGAACACAGAACCGGTACCAGCCGGAGCAGAACCGGACGGCGGAGGGGTCAAATCAGAGGGAACAGTAGCCGGAAATTGAGACGAAATCGAAATTTGGGCGTCTCCGGCGACGATGGAATTATCACAAATTGAGACTACAGATGTCTTACCCATGGCTGGACGAAGAACACTGGAAGTTTGATTGACAAAAGACGCCGGGACGGCGCCGGAATTAGAAAACGAAGATGACGCGTGCAAGCCGTCCGCCAGAACATTCTTAGATCTGAAATTGCCGACGGATGCGAACACCATTGGAGCGGATTCCGGTGCCATTGTCTTCGTCTCAGAGTGGGGATTCCAGATCGGGAGTCCTTTATCACAGAGGTGGCCGGAGTCGGCCGGAATTTGAGAAAAACACTGCGCCTGGGCAGTGAACAGTGCCGGCGAAGATGAAAACGGAGAAATCTCTTCACCGGCGGAGGAAGGAAGTCGCGGAGGTGTGGCAAAAGCTTCACCAGGAAGAGGCGAGTCTATTGGACTATGTCTGACGCCGAGAGGAGTGACGGCCGGCGCCGACAAAGCAAGAACAATCAAAGGTGTTTTTTCAGTCGCGAAAATGAGCGGGCTGCCGGAATCCGTTTGAGCTAAGATTTTGCTGGTAGGGTCGCCGGAGGATGGTGGTTCAAGTGAGGGAGGTGGCCGGCCGGGATCCGGCGGCGGTAGCATGGTGGCAATTGGACGTGAATAGTAACAAAGGTGGTGTGTTTTTTCTCACGCTTTTAGTGTGTGTTTTTTGAGAGCATTTCTGGGTTCTGGTTTTGGGTTTAGGGTTTAGGGTTTAGGGTTTAGGGTTTTGGGTTTTGGGTTTAGGGTTTTGGGTTTTGGGTTTTGGGTTTTGGGGTTTGGGGTTTGGGGTTTGGGGTTTCGGGTTTAGGGTTTCGGGTTTAGGGTTTAGGGTTTAGGGTTTAGGGTTTAGGGTTTTTTTTTTTTTTTTTTTTTCCGGAAAACATCGCCGGATGCGGGGGGGTTAGGCAGACCCCTACCTGTATATATCCACAAAATAAACAGTAACAAAATACAGAATACAGAAAAAAAAAACCTAAAAGAGGAGGTGGATAAAACCATAACCTCCTCAAAAAGGCTAAAGCAGTAGAAACATAAATACAAAGCAACCTAGGGAAGGAATTACAAAAGCAAAACGAACCCTAGAAGACTACCAAATAAGCGGCAACAACTAATAAAAAAGGAGAAGCGCTATGAACCGCATGCTGAGGAAGACAAAATGATAATGGCGAGATGATCGCAGAGTCCATGCAAAAGCTCTCATCCCGGAGCTATCATCCTGGAGAGTCCAATAATGGTGATCACAGAGTAATATATAGATCGCAATCCCGCCAGAACAAAAGTTATCTAGCATCTGAATCAAAAGAGCAGAGATCTCGATCCCATGAAGTAGGAGTCTGACGAACATGTCATAAGAAGCAGAGGATCCTTTAGAAAGCACCCCATGAATCCACCATGACATCCAGCAAACACCTCTACAATAACTGATACGGCGGCCAAGGAGAACCAGCAGTAAACGCCCTCCAGGAACCATGAATGTGCCAAAGGAAAGCACCAACAGAAATAGGGCAGAGACCCACTCAGAACAAACAAGAATACACACATCATGTGCAAGTGTCTGGACCCACTTGCACAGACCATACGGAAGTGAAAAACAACCTTCAAGTACACTAACCTGCAATAAAATATATATATATATATATATATATATGTATATAGATATAAATAGATATAGAGCCAGAGACCATAAAGAAAGAGATCCAAAAAAGAAGAAGGGGCTGCAAATGGCTAAGAGGATCTGTTTCTGAGGTATGGAAGCCCAGAATGATCAGATCTAGCAAGGGTGGAGATGTCTGGAGGTAGGGAAGGACCTAACTCTAAGGTGTACTGCCTAAAAGTATGAGCCCTCGCCGCCAAGGCATCCGCCACAGAATTCCCTTCCCGGTAGATATGCGATAAATGAACAGATCGCCCCCTCATCAACAAAAGAATCCGTGTAACAAAATGTTCAAGATCCCAGCAGCACCGACGAGAACGAAGTAAAAGAATGGAAATCCAAGAGTCAGTCTCAATCCAAAGAGGGAAGAGATGAAGATCAGAAGAAATGAGAAGACCCCTCCAAATAGCCCATAATTCTGCCCGGACATTGGTCCCAACTCCAATGAACTCACTGAAAGAAACCACCACATGCCCAGAAGAGTCACGAACAACCCCACCAACAGTAGAGTCCCCAGGACTACCTCTCGAACTCCCATCTACATTCAATTTAAAACACCCGAACGGCGGCCGCAACCAACGAACAATCGTCAGTTTACGAGCCCTACGCAACTGAACAAAAATCCCCATAGCCCTCGCAGCCTGCAAAACACCCCGCCAGTGCATGGGCTTAACAGTAGACGCAGCGTGAGCGAGGCGCAAATAAGACAAAATCTGAGACTTAACAGTCTCCGCGGAAATGTGCAAATGACGGTGTTTCGCATCGTTACGAGCCGTCCAGAGAAACCATAAAATAATGAAAGGCAAAAACTCCTTCACGTGGCCCCTAGGAGTCCACCCCGGATGCCTCTTCCAAGCACTGAGGAAGAGTCTGAAATCACTGGTAAGGGGAATACGGACATGAAAAACAGCCCCAAAGTAATGCCATACAGACCTGGCAAGAGGGCTATCAATGAAAATGTGCGTGAATGTCTCAGGCATCTCACAACACTGACATTTAGACGCCAGCTCGAAACCACGACGCTGGAGCACATCGTCAACTGGAAGCCATTGATGCCAAAACCTCCAGAGGAAGAAAGACATAGTAGGCCTCAGCCAACTGCCCCAGCAAGGAGTGAAGATATCAGAAACTTGGTCTCTCAAGCGGACAAGCTCCCATGCGGATTTCAGCGAAAAAACACCGTCAGAACTATGCACCCAAATAGCCGAATCGGGCTCCCCCGATGCAATAGGGATCAGAGTAATAGTCTCAGCAACAGAGGGTGGGACAACTGAGCAGAGAAGGTCAAAATCCCAAGCCCCATCTGAAAGAAAGTGAGAAACACGGACACCCCGATCCCCCCTAAGCAGGACCTGACTAGACAAGGGAACATCCCCACACCAGATGTCATCCCAAAAAGCAACATCTCCCACCCCAATTCTCCATCGAATGCCAGATTCAGCACGAGCCCTAATCTTAAGCAAACGACGCCAAGTGGGAGAAATGAACCCAGCAGATGAAACATAAGCTGGATGCACCAACTGGCAGTATTTTCTCATCATGAATTTGGCCCATAGGGATGAACCTTGACGAAAACGAAACCATAATTTAATGGAGAAGCTATCCACAATATCTTTGAGCCTGCGAAATCCAAGACCCCCTTCAGAGACAGGAAGACATGCACGAGACCACCTCGCCCAATGCCATTTCTTATCCAAGGATCTGGATCCCCACAGGAAACCATTGAAAACATTCTCAAGCCTCTCCATAACTGCCAGAGGTGGCTGGACTACCTGGAACATGTAAATGGGAACCGAAAGGAGGACACTCCTAAGGAGAGTCATACGGCTCCCCGGGGAAAGAGTTTTAAGCTCCCAACCCTCCAACTTCTTACTCACCATCTGCACAAGGGGATCAAAAAGAGAGCAAACTCTATTCCCACGAAACAAAGGAACTCCGAGGTATTTGATAGGAAAACAACCCTCCCCAAACCCAGTGATACGAAGGAGACGGGAACGAGTACGACCAGAACACCTCGGAGGCAAAATAATGACACTCTTAACTGCATTCACCAACTGCCCCGAGCAGTTTTCATAGTGATGCAAAAAATCCATGAGACTGTTCATCTCACGAGTCCCACCATTGGCAAAAATAATGATATCATCAGCATAGGCCAGGTGGGAAAGAAGGAGATCACAACCAGATCGGTACCTAATCGCAGGATACTGACGATAAAGACGATCAAGACCACGCGAAAGGTACTCTGCCCCCAAAATGAAAAGAAGTGGGGACAAAGGGTCGCCCTGCCGGAGACCCCTAGTGGATCCAAAGAATCCAGTGAGTGAACCATTGATATTAACTGAAAATTGGCAATGAGAAATGCAGGCAGATATCATCGACACTACCTACTCTGAAAAGCCATAATGCCTCAAGACATCCAACAGAAAAGACCATTGGACCCTATCATAAGCTTTAGCCATATCCAGTTTCAAAATAACATTGCCACCACGGGTGGGGAGAGAAAGACTATGAGTGAGCTCTTGAGCAAGGAGGATATTATCCGAAATCACCCGCCCTGGAACAAAGCCACTCTGATTCCATGAAACCAGCCTCTCCGCCACCTCCTTCAGCCGAGAATATAAAAGTTTGGAAATTATCTTATTAGTCACATTACACAAGCTGATAGGACGAAAGTCCGACCAAGCCTGAGCTCCCATGACTTTGGGAATCAATGTGATCGTGGTGGCAGTAAACCCTTGTGGCGAGGGACTACCCCGAAAGAAATCCAGGACCGCATCAAAAACATCCTGATGGACAATCTCCCAGCAATGCTGAAAGAAGGCCGAAGAGAATCCATCAGGCCCCGCCACACTATCACGGTGAATGGAGAAAACAGTCGCCCGCACCTCCTCCAAAGAAGGAGGGGCAGCAATATTTGCGTTCTCCAAATCAGAGATCACCAAGGGGAAATCAGAAAAATCCGGGCAAGAAAGCACAAAAGGATCCCCAGTAAGCAGGTTTTGAAAAAAGGCGGCCCCAGACTGCTGAATAAGCTCAGGGGAAGTAATGCAAGAGCCATTATCCCAAATACGAAAGATTTTATTAGCCACCCTTTTTTTCTTGACCATATTGTGGAAGAGTTTGGTGTTCCTCTCACCATCCTCTAACCACCTACAAGCGGCTTTTTGCCGCCAAAAATCCGCCTCCATGGCGGTAACCCTAGCAAGATCTGCATTGCAATTGGACAAACTAGTCCAATGCAAATCCGAAGGAGCAGCCTCGCAATCTGCCTCAGCAATCCGGACAGCCTGCTCCGCCTCAGCAAGTTTGGCAAAAAGATCACCAAAAACACTCTTATTCCACCACTTCAGATGGCTTTTGAGGCGCTTCAACTTCACAAAAAGACGGGGCATACCGTTCAAATGACACGGTAAATTCCAATTAAGCCTCACCGTCTGCAAAAAACCATGGTGCCTGAGCCACATGCTCTGAAAGCGAAAAGAACTCGGCCCACTAGCAAAGACCGGGACTGACACAAAAAGAGGACAATGGTCAGAGACCGTACGAATGAGGTGCTCCACACGAATAGAATGAAAATGGTCACCCCAATCAACAGACACAAAAACCCGATCAAGACGCTTCCAAATGGTCTTGTTCGTCCACGTGAACGAAGACCCCTCAAAACCAGCATCTACTAACCCAGAATCCAAAATAAAGTGATTAAATTCTTCCATGGGAAGCAACCGCCCACCAGAAGAACCCAAACACTCCGACGAATTCCTGACTACATTAAAGTCGCCACCAACAAGCCAAGGACCCTGAGCAGGCTTAACCTGAAGCAAAGAATTCCAAAGCTGTCTGCGCTCAATGTAGTCACACTTAGCATAAACAAAGGAACAAAAGACAGTGGTCGGCAAAAAAGTAGCAGAAACCCGGAAGTGAAGGAATTGAGTGTGATCAAAAAGACACTCAACCATGACATCCTCAGCAAAGAAAACCCAGATATGACCCGAGGAGTTCGATATAACTCGAGAAAAACCAAAACGACGAGTCATAAAACGAACATCCAGATCAATCATGGGTTCCAAAATAGCCAAGATCTTGACTCTCTTATCTTTAACGTGGGCATGTAGCCTTTGTTGAGACTCCGAGCTCCGGAGCCCCCTGACATTCCATATGAGAAAATTCATGGAGAATGGGCACCAGAACCGCCCTGTCGCTTTTTACGCGACCTATGAAAAGCATTCTCCTTCCTTTTCTTAATATCCCCCATATCAGCATCCAGAATACGACCTTCAGACCTACAGCCATCACCCGACTCAGAATGCCGATCGAATTCCTGATCAGTATCTCCAGCAGATTCCAGCCGGAAGACCAGCTCACTGACAGAAGGACCCTGCCTAGCAACCAATTCCTCTACCGTAGAGGAAGCATCATCAGGAGACAAAGGAACAGAGGGGATGGAATGACTACTGTGATTCAAAGTACAAGGCCCCAGAGAGCCAAACACAGGCAACTCACTAGTAGACGGGACCCCAATACCATCCACACAATCATCCAACTGTAACCCTCCATCAATAACCTCATCACTGAGGATCACACCCTCAACAAGAACAGACTCCAAAGGATCCTTTCCAGAAGACCCAACACCGGCATCCTCCAGATGACCACATGGAGGGTCCATATCAACACAATCTAATCCAACAGGATCAGGCTCCGCGTCCTGCCCATGCGAGAGCACCTCAAAAGGATTCAACTCAAGAGGATTCTTTCTTGGAAGAACCTGCCGAACTGGCCTCTTTCTCCCTCTACGTCTGGGACCCGTGCCAGTTTTCTGAAGCTGAGGCTGGGTCCCCAAATTAAAACCAGAATTAACACCCCCTGGAGGGGCAGACTCTGTAGATGGGGGAGACTGGCCAGAAGCCCGGTCAGCAGGCTTAGGACGAACAGGTTTGGGATTTTTTCCATGGGAATAACAAACACTGGTCGAATGACCCAGCATTTTGCAATCCATGCAGTACCCGGGGATTCGCTCATAAATGACTTCAATTTCTTGAGCATGATCACCCCAACCCACCCAAATCTCTTTGACTGGCGGTTCGAGCACATTAATTTCAACACAGACGCGAGCAAAAGCGCCTCGAGAAGAATCTGCAGTATGATCATCCATCTTCACCGGTTTCCCCACAATTTTGGCCAAAGCAAAGAGACTTTGCTTAGAAAACAAATGAAGGGGAAGACCCGGGAAGCGGATCCAAACTGGGGCAATGGGTGACTCCTCCTGAAGATTAAACTCTGGCGTCCACTTAGAGAAGCGGACCGACAGAGGTCCAACCTGCATAACCCCCTTGGTCCAAAAGAACGCATAGTCTTCTTCACAAGCAAGAGTGAGAACAAGAAAACCCCGAGGCATGAACTTTAAGTCAAAAGATCTAACTAGTCCCAATTTAGCAAAAGCCGCAGAAATACCAGAATTTGGAACTAGAGATCGATTCCCTGAAATTTTTCCAACCAAAGCAAATTTGAAAGGTTCTGCGAGGGTAGAAATAACCTCATCCGGGAAGAGAATACCCGGTTTTCCATTTCGAAGAGTCGGCACAGGCATGTCATTCATAGAGTTGTGCAACTCATCAAAGCTTTTTTTGGCCGTCCGAGGGGATGGTGGAGTCAGGATATCACGAAATGACACAGTAAGCGGAATAGGAACACGCGTACCTGGTTTGACCGTTTCAGCACAAGGGTTGACTGCCGAGTCAACTCGTCCTTCACGGTGATTCGACTCGACCGAGTTGACTCGTGAGTCACCTACCGGAGCACCACCATGGACCGGCGACGGTGAGGGGAGTCCAGAACCGGGACCAATTCGTGCAGACTCGGGCATTGGAGGGTCCGATTTAACCAAAGTATGTGAAGAAGTTCGATTTTGCCCTAGAAATTGGGCGTTTCCGACCGGTGGCCGGAAACCAGAAATTGAAGATGGCAAAATGCGACCCATACCTGGACGATCAACCCCTAAAGAGGAATTGAAGAAAGAAGCCGGAATAGTGCCTGAAATCGGCGGTGAGAAAGACGGCAGTGAGGCGTCGAACGGCGTGTTCTTAGATCTGAAATTCACGGCTGATTTGAACTCCGATTGGAGTGATTCCTGAACCATTGGAATCGTCTGGACGAGAGGGTCACAGATCGGGGTCGGGATGGAACATTGGATGTCGGAGTTGGCCGGAATCGACGAAACAAGCGACGGCTGCGCAGTGAACAGTAACTGCGGAGCTTTGAACGGAGATGACGCCGGAACGGGGAAACTGGACTGTCGCGCAGGTGCCGGAAATGAAAGGGGAGGGTGAGGCGAAGAGAATGATGTATGGCCCGTACCAGGAGGAGCGACGGTTGCCGGCGCCGACGACGGGGAAGAAACCGCCGCGATTTTGACCGGAGAAATGAGTGGGTAATCGGACTCCATTTGAGCTGAAATTTGGTAGGGAGGGTCGTCGTGAGGTGGCGGTTCAGATGGGGTGGTTGGCCGGCCGGGATCCGGCGGCGGTGGCATGGCGGTGGGTAGGGCGTGAATAGTGACGGGTTTAGTGTGTGTTTTCTCACCTTTTACTGTGTGTTTTTTCAGAGAAAATTTTTTTGGGGGCAAAAATGGTTTAGGGTTTAGGGTTTAGGGTTTTTTTTTTTTTTTTTTTTTTTTTTTTTATATATACAACAAAAGCGCAGTACAAAGAAAGCCTGATGGGAGGGGGACTAGGCCAAGACCTCCGCAGAAAAAGGCTACAGAAGCATAACATCATAAAAAAAATAACGACATACTACAACAGGGCAACCCAGAATAAAGCAAAACACAGAAAATAAAAACATCGGGCGCCCCGGAATACATCAGACAAACTAATAACACTGATGGGCAAGGAGAACTCTGCAGTGAACGCCCATCTGAAAATCATGTCAACCTGAATCAGGCGGTCGCCCATAGGGTAACCCCGCCTGACTCTTCTGAGATCTGTAAAACCGACGCTGCTGTGAGCGCGTGCGACCTGGTAATGGCAAGGACTGACAGGAAGTAGTAGGAGGAAGATCCAAATCAGCCACTCGAGAACCATTCCCAAGGTCGATGTGTAGTGAAGTAATGGGACCAGAAACTGTAGGAACAACCATCTGTGCCGGAACAGTGGAAACAATCATCGGGTCTGTTACCACTGGAACAACATCCACCAGAGAAGAGCTCGCTCCAGAACCAGACCCCTGAGCATCACCTGCAATAACTGATGTAACAACCACAGGTATAGCAGGAGGAGACTGCATCGGAGCCACAACAACCTGAGGCACCAATGGAACATCCTCAACAATAGCCTCTAAAACATGAGAAGAAGACGATGGGCATGAAGATGAACCAACACCAGAATTACCACCTGGAAAGGAATCTCCTGAAATGGAGTGAAGAACCGCAAACTGATTACTCGAAATAGGAGACTGTGGAGTAACCTGACTAGAAGCCTGGCGGCGCCTACGTCTCTGCTGAACCCATCCTGGCTCAGTACTCCCAGAACCAGGACCACTAGAAGGAACCGAGCCAGGCGAAAAACCTTGAGGCTGACCCGAAGAAGGAGACCGCTGCCCCTGAGCAAAAGAACGGCCACCAAGAGCCTTATAACCAGAACGAGAACAACGCTGCACTGAATGACCTAGCATCTTACAATCCGTGCAAAAATAGGGGACTTTTTCATAAACCACCCCCAAAGTCTGCCGGTGGCTGCCCCACCCGACCCAGATCTCATCCAGACGAGGAAGCAACACATCAATCTCAACACAAATACGGGCAAAAGATCCCCGAGAACCATCAGCGGTGATCTCATCCACCATAACAGGGTTTCCTAAGAGCTTACCAATCTGATAAAGACACTTCTTATCATATAAATGCAACGGTAGATCAGGAATACGAACCCAAACCGGAGCAATCGAAGACTCAGCCTCAAATTTAAACTCCGGTGTCCATTTGAAAAAGCGTATCGACACTGACCCAATAGAAACTAAGTCCTGAGGCCAGAACTTCAAATAATCTTCCTCGCTAGAGAAAATAAGAACCAGAAATCCTCGGGGAAGAAATTTCAATGTAAATGAGGCCAAAAAGCCAAAACGAGAAAAAGCAGCCAAGATATCACTATTGGGTGTAACACCCCGGTTCCCTGTAACACGGCCAATCAACGCAAATTTAAAAGGCACTGACAGAGAAGAAATAACCTGATCCGGGAATAGAATACCCGGTATACCATCAACAACGGCCGGTTCAGGAATCTCGCCCACCAAACCACCAAACCCGGCAAAACTCTGTCTGGCTGGAGAAGGAGCAGTAACATCCCTAAAAGAAGCCAAGGGAGTTGCTGAGGAAGCGGAAACAGAAGCCGGAATTGCATTTGCAAAAGAAACCGAAGAGTTGACCATCGGTTGACCGGCAAAAACCGGCGACGGCGAGACAACCACCGGAGCACCACCAACCACCGGCGACGACGAGGGGGTCACGGAACCGGTGACCAAAGGTGAAGAACCGGGCTGAAACGGAGGCAATTGACCGGAAACGTTCGCCGGAGACGAACCAAACACTTGATTTTGGGTGTTTCCGATCGGCGATGAATTTTCCGAAATTGAAGGCATAGAAATCTTACCCATGGCTTGATGAGTTTGTAGTAGAGAGGAATTGCAAAAATCAGCAACCGATCCGGAGTAATTGAGTTTTGAAGCCAACGCATATATAACTTGGGGGCTGAAATTCGTAGATCTGAAATTCCCGCCGCCACCGGACGCCGACGAAGCAATTGAAGATACCAATGGACGCGCCTGGTCCTGGGCATTCCGGATCGGGGTCTTGATCGGAGAACCAAGACCGGAGCTGGCCGTAATCGGAGCCGAAACATTCGGCGTCGCGGTGAACAGTACTGACGGAACATCGCCGGACGATTTCGGGATGCAAATGAACTCCGTTTGGGCTGATTTTTGGACCAGAGGATCGACTGGAGGAGACGATTCGAATGGTGTAACAATCGTCGCCGGACGATGACCGAAGACAGGTGTGATTCCGGGCGACGGAATCTGCGCAATTTCCGGAGCTTTGACCGTCGATTTTGCCGGAGAAACGACCTCCGTTGGACCTGAAATTTGGACAGCAGCCTCGTCTCGCCGAGGCGCACCTGATCGTACCGGTGGCCGGCCGGAAACCGGCGCCGACATGGGGGCGATTTTTAGGGCGAAATTGGGGTTTTTTTGACACTATTCACAAATGAGAGAAAAAATTTTGGGGAAAAATGGGGTTGGTTTGGTTTAGGGTTTAGGGTTTAGGGTTTAGGGTTTAGGGTTTTTTTTTTTTTTTATTAATAAACACCGCCGGAAGCGGGGGGGTTAGGCAGACCCCTACCTGTATATATCATCAAACACAAAATACAAGATAAAACCCAAAGAGAGGAGGATAAAATCAACACCTCTCAAAAGGCTAGTCATACAAATAGAAAAACAGAAACCTAGGATGGCAAATATATACAGGTAGGGGTCTGCCTAACCCCCCCGCTTCCGGCGGTGTTTATTAATAAAAAAAAAAAACCCTAAACCCTAAACCCTAAACCCTAAACCCTAAACCCTAAACCTTAACCCCTAAACCCTAAACCCTAAACCCTAAACCAAACGAAACCAAACCAAACCAAAACCGAAAAACGCTCTCAAGGAAAAAAAAAATTCCAAAATTACCCCAATTTGGCACTATTCACGTCATTACCGCCGCCATGTCACCGCCGCCGGATCCCGGCCGGCGACCACCCCCATTAGAACCGCCTCCCCTCGCCGATCAACATACCAAAATCTCAGACCGATTGGATTCCGGCAACGTCCCCGATTTTCAGTTCGAAATTTCGCCTGTTTTTACTTCTTCTTCGTCGCCGGCGGCCGCTGCTCTTCCCGGCACCGGAGGTACTTCTCCTGTATCGGTTTTTAGTCAGCTTTCCAGTGATACCCATGCGCGACCGGATTATTCACCTCAGCCGCCGTGTTCTTCGTTTTTGTCCTCGGCGCCACTGTTCACGTCTGCGCCGTCTGGTTTTCTCCAAATTCCGGCCATCCCCGGCAACCTCGTTGCTAATGGAACCCCGATCTTGAATCCCCTCACCCAGACGATCAGTTTGCCTCTGGTATCAGCCCCAACGCCGTTCGTATGCGACGGCAATTTCAGATCTACGATTTTCAGTCACTGTTCACCGATCGCGACGGCTTCCTTGCTCAATTCCTCCGGCGTCGCACCTCCATTTCTCAATTCCTCCATGGTGTTTACTCCCCCTTCATGGGCAATATCCCGGTATCTTCAATTTCTGGTTTCAGTCCGGCAATCGGAAACGCCCAATTTCCGATTTCTTCACCGTTTCCGACTACTGTGTTTACCGAGTTCACCCCTCCGCCGCCCGGTTCTGCTGGTTCCGACACCGGTTTCATGTTCGCTGCTACGTCGCCGGTCCTCGGTGGTGGTCCGGTGGGTCAGGGCCGAGTCAACTCGGTTGAGTCTCTTAGTCAAGTGTCGTGGGTCAACTCGGCAGTCACATCTGGTGCTTCTGCGGTCAATGTAAGTTCGAAAGTTGTTTCTCCTCATGTGTCTTTTAAGGACGTTTTGGCTCCCCCGTCTCCTCGTACGGTGAAGAATAGCTTTGATGATGTTCTCAACTCGATGGAGGAGATTCCCGAGCCTTCTTTTTTGGATGGGAAACCGGGTATTTTATTCCCGGATAAGGTAATTTCATCCCTTATTGAGCCATTTAAATTTGCATTGGTGGGTAAAATTTCTGGGAATCGGTCCGTGGTGCCCAATTCGATGATTTCTGTTGCCTTTGGCAAAGTGGGTTTGGTCAGACCGTTCAATTTGAAATTTTTACCCCGGGGTTTCATGGTCATTACTCTTTCTTGTGAAGAGGATTACGCACGGCTTTGGGCGCGTGGTAATATGATGGTTGGCTCACTTGGTATCCGTTTTTCTAAATGGACACCAGAATTCAAGTTTCAGGCGGAGTCGCCAGTTGCGCCAGTTTGGGCTCGACTTCCGGAATTACCTTTGCATTTATATGAGAAAAAAAGCCTTTGTGCTATTGCCAAGCTCTTGGGAAAGCCTATCAAAGTTGATGACCACACTGCTGAGGTGTCTCGTGGGGCCTATGCTCGCGTGTGTGTGGAAATTAATGTGTTGGAGCCTCCCGTAAAGCACATTTGGGTGGGCTGGGGTGATCACACTCAAGAGATTGAGGTTGTGTATGAGAGGATCCCGGCTTATTGCACTGATTGCAAAATGCTGGGACATGCGACGAGTGTTTGTTACTCTCATGGCAAGAATCCCCGGCCGATCCGGGCTAAGTCATTTGGTCCAGTCCCTCCATCTCAGACTGCTGCTTCGGGTCCGTCATCCCAGGAGGGTGTCATTTCTGATGAGGTCCAGGGTCATCAGGACCCTAATGCTGAGACTTTTGTTGGCCCTAAGCGTCGTAGAAGGAGACGGCCTGCGCGTCGAGTTCCACCTGCTGCTGTTCCTCCTTCAGGGCAGGCTCCTTCACAGTCGAAGAGTACTTCGAATGCTTTTGATGTCCTTTCTCCTTTGCAGAAGGAGGCGCAGCTCTTTGATTCTAGTGCGTTAGTTGGTTCCACTTCTGAGTCTGGGCCCCGCTTTGGGGATGTGGGTGTTGATTTCACCGGGGGTCCTCCTTTGGAGCATGCTCCATCCGAGGGTATGGATACTGTTGGTTTGAGTTCACCCACCGTTGTTGTTTCCCCGTTGGCATTAGGTGGTGTGTCAGCCCAGTCTGGGGCTAAAGATTTGGAGGAGGAGGATGTTATTCCTTTTGTTGATTGTGTGGAAGTTTTGGGGTCTCCGCATGCTGGTATTGACACGGTGTTTTCTGAACCCGTGATTTGTTTGGAGAATCATAGTTGTCACTCGATCCCTTCTGGCCCTTCGTCCCCTGCTGATGCGTCTTCTTTGTTTACTCAGCTGGTTGATAGACAGGGTTCTCCTATTTCTGAGAGGGTTGTCCGTGAGAGGTTTGTTGAGGATCTTGACCAGGTTTTTGATAGACTTTCTGAACCGGGTGATGGCCGTGCGTCTGAGGACGGCGTCCTGGACTCAGATATGCCAGATGTTAAGAAAAAGAGGGGGAGGGATGATCCCCCTGGGTCGCTCAGGAAGCGATCGGGCATTTCTGCTGCCCGTTCATCATGAATTTCCTAATCTGGAATATCCGGGGACTCCGGGGTTCGGAGTCCCAACAGAGGCTTCATGCTTTTGTTAAGGAGAAACAGATTAAGATTTTGACTGTTTTGGAGCCGATGATTGATTTAGATCAGAGATTCATGACTCGTCGTCTTGGTTTTTCTCGAGTCATTTCGAATCTCTCTGGTCACATTTGGGTGTTTTTTGCTGCTGATGTGCAGGCTGAGTGTGTCCTTGATCATGCTCAGTTCCTTCACATTAAGGTTTCTGCCCCTTTTTTACCCACATCTGTTTTTTGTTCTTTTGTTTATGCCAGATGTGATTATATTGAGCGTCGGGACCTCTGGTCTTCCCTGCTTCACGTCAAGCCTGTTCTGGGTCCTTGGCTGGTTGGTGGGGATTTCAATGTTGTTCGTGATGCGTCTGAGTGTTTGGGCACCCGTGGTGGTAGGTTGCTACCCATGGAGGAGTTCAACACTTTCATTATGGATTCTGGTTTGATTGATGCTGGTTTTGAGGGGTCTTCGTTCACTTGGACGAATAAGACCGTTTGGAAGCGGTTGGACAGGGTTATGGTTTCTGTTGATTGGGGTGATCATTTCAGCTCCATTCGAGTTGAACATCTCCCCCATACTGTTTCTGACCACTGTCCGCTTTTGGTTACCGCTCCGGTTTTTGCCCGTGGGCCGAGCTCGTTTCGCTTCCAGCGTATGTGGCTTCGGCATCATGGTTTTTTGCAGACTGTCAGGCTCAATTGGAATTTGCCTTGCAGTCTAATTGGTATGTCGCGTCTTTTTGTCAAGTTGAAGCGTCTTAAGAATCACCTCAAGTGGTGGAATCGGGATGTTTTTGGTAACATCTTTGATAAAATCACCGAGGCTGAGAGCGCAGTTCGTTCCGCTGAGCTTGCTTGTGAGGCCGATCCTTCTGATTCGAATTGGACTGCCCTGTCCGATCGTAATGCGGATCTGGCCCGTGTCACCGCCATGGAGGCGGATTTTTGGAAACAAAAAGCTGCATGCAACTGGCTAGAGGATGGTGAGCGGAACACCAAACTCTTTCATAACATGGTTAAGAAGAAGCGTGTGGCTAATAAGATTTTCCGCATATGGGATGATGGGGTTTGCCTGACGTCTCCTGAGATGATTCAGCAGTCGGGTGCCTCATTTTTTCAGAACTTACTCACTGGGGATCCCTTTGTGCTTGATTGTCCTGATTTTTCGGGGTTTCCTTCGGTGATTTCTGATGAGGAGAATTATGGGATTACTGCTACCCCCTCCCTTGAGGAGGTGCGTGCGACTGTTTTCTCCATTTCTCCTGACAGTGTGGCAGGCCCTGATGGCTTCTCTTCGGCGTTTTTCCAGCATTGCTGGGAGATCGTTCATCAGGATGTGTTGGATGCGGTTTTGGATTTTTTCCGAGGCTCTCCCCTGCCCCAGAGCTTTACTGCCACCTTGATTACTTTGATCCCAAAAGTCGAGGGTGCTCGGGCTTGGTCAAATTTCCGTCCGATCAGCCTGTGTAATGCCACGAACAAAATCATTTCTAAGTTGTTGTACTCTCGTTTGCGGGCTGTGGCGGAGAGACTCATTTCTTTGAATCAGAGTGGTTTTGTTCCGGGACGGATGATTTCTGATAACATCCTCCTTGCTCAGGAGCTCACTCATAGTCTCACTCTTCCCACTCGTGGTGGTAATGTTATTTTGAAGTTGGATATGGCTAAGGCCTATGATCGGGTCCAATGGCCTTTCCTTTTTGCTGTTTTGCGCCATTTTGGTTTCTCTGAGCAGGTTGTGGCGTTGTTCTCGGCCTGTATTTCTCATTGTCATTTCTCCGTTAATATCAATGGTTCTCTTTCGGGGTTCTTCGGTTCTACCAGGGGCCTCAGGCAGGGAGACCCATTGTCCCCCCTTCTCTTCATCTTAGGGGCGGAGTATCTTTCGCGTGGCCTTGACAGACTCTACTTGCGTCATCCTGCTTTCAGGTACCGTTCTAGTTGTGATCTTTTGATTTCCCATCTGGCCTATGCTGATGATATCATTATTTTTGCCAATGGTGGGTCTCGTGGGATGCAGCGTCTTTTAGATTTTCTGCATCACTATGAGAACTGTTCGGGACAGCTGGTGAATGCTGTCAAGAGTTCCCTGATTCTTCCTCCGCGATGCTCTGAGCGCCTTCGCTCTAGACTTTTGCGTATCACTGGCTTTGCGGAGGGGCATCTGCCGATCAAGTACCTAGGAGTTCCCTTATTTCAAGGAAATAGGACGTGTTCTCATTTTGAGCCCCTCTTACAGTCTGTTAGGAGGCGGCTGGAGGGTTGGGAGATTCGTACTCTTTCTCCGGGGAGCCGCATGACCCTCATTCATAGCGTGCTCCTCTCGATGCCCATATATTTGTTTCAGGTTGTTCAGCCTCCGTTGGCTGTCATGGAGAAACTTGAGAGAGCCTTTAATGCTTTTCTTTGGGGGTCTAGGCCCTTGGAGAAGAAATGGCATTGGGCTCGTTGGTCTCGGGCTTGCCTCCCCGTGGAAGAGGGGGGTCTTGGCTTCCGCAGATTGAAAGATCTCGTGGATAGCTTCTCCATAAAACTGTGGTTTCGGTTCAGGCAGGGATCTTCCCTCTGGGCCAAATTTTTGATGAGGAAATATTGCCTCTTGGCGCACCCAGCTTGTGTCTCTTCTCGTGGTTTTATCTCTCCCACTTGGCGGCGTTTGCTCCAGATCAGGCCTCGTGCGGAGAGTGGTATTCGCTGGCGTGTCGGCCATGGAGATCTTTCATTTTGGGA
The DNA here is from genome assembly GCF_025594145.1 of Primulina tabacum. Taxonomy (NCBI): domain Eukaryota; kingdom Viridiplantae; phylum Streptophyta; class Magnoliopsida; order Lamiales; family Gesneriaceae; genus Primulina; species Primulina tabacum. Next base: position 95,713 of record NW_027459749.1, on the reverse strand, counting down.
TGATTGTTGGTTCAGGGATGTTCCCCTGTCCAGTCAGACTGAGGTCTGTGGAGATCGTGGTGCCCGGGTTTCCCATTTTCTTTCGGAGGGAACCTGGGATTTTGACCTCCTTTGTTCAGTAGTTGCTCCTTCTTTTGCGGAGCAGATTGTGTTGGTCCCGATTCTCTTGGGAGAGTTGGATTCGGCTCGTTGGATTCATAGCTCCGATGGTGCTTTTTCTGTAAAGTCCGCTTGGGAGTTGATCCGTTTGCGCGCCCCGATCTCTGGCATTAATCGCCCCTGTTGGGGTAGCTGGTTGAGGCCTACGATGTCATTCTTTCTTTGGAGATTTTGGCATCAGTGGCTCCCAGTTGATGAGGTGCTTCAGCGCCGTGGCTTTGCGTTAGCGTCTCGTTGTCAGTGTTGTGATATGTCTGAGACATTCACGCATGTGTTTATTCGCAGCCCGGTGGCTCGCCCTGTTTGGCATTTTTTTGGTGCTGTCTTTGGGGTTCGTATCCCTGACACTGAGGATTTCAGGTTATTCCTTAGTGCGTGGAAGAGGGATCTGGTCTGGGCTCCAGGGGGCCATGTGAGGGAGTTTCTCCCTTTCATTATTTTGTGGTTTCTCTGGACGGCTCGGAATGATGCGAAGCACCGCTTGCTCTCCATTTCTGGAGAGACGGTGAAGTTCCAGATCTTGTCTTACCTGCGCCTCGCCCATTCTGCGCGTACTGTCAAACCCAAGCATTGGGTGGGTTATTTCCAGGTGGCGCGTTCGCTAGGGATTTCGGTTTGCTTTCACAGATATCATCGGACGGCGATTGTTCGTTGGCTTCGGCCGCCGTTCGGTTGTTTTAAGCTTAATGTGGATGGGAGTTCGAGAGGGAATCCTGGGGATTCTTCGGTTGGTGGCGTCGTTCGTGATCATTCTGGGCGGGTCTTGCTTTCGTTCAGTGAGTTCATTGGAGCTGGGTCTACTATCCGGGCGGAACTCTGGGCGGTCTGGAGGGGTCTTATCCTTTGTTCTGATCTTTCTCTTTTCCCTCTTTGGATTGAGGTTGATTCCCAGATTTCTATTCAGATCCTCCGATCTCGTCAGTGTTGTTGGGGGTTGGATCACATTATGTCTAGGATTTTGGTTCTCTTGAGGGGGCGTATGGTTCATATCTCGCACATATACAGGGAGGGTAATTCGGTGGCGGATGCTTTGGCGGCTAGGGCTCATGACCTTAGGCAGTTTACCTTAGAGTTAGGTCCTTCCTTACCCAGACACATCTCCATCCTTGCCCGTTCTGATCATTCAGGGCTTCCATACCTCAGATCCAGATATTCTTAGCCATTTGTAGCCCCTTCTTCCTTTTGGCTCTCTTTCTTTATCTATATATATGTATATTTTTTCTTGCAGGTCTTTTGTGCTTGGAGGTTGTTTTTTATATCACATTTGAGCGGTGCAAGTTGGCCCAGACACTTGCACTCTTCATATTTTGTTCCTTTGGATTTGGGTGGGTCCCAGCACTTTCTCCGTCGGTGCTTTTCTTTGGACCATTCCTGTTATTCGGCTGGCGCTCACTGCAGACTTCTACTTGACCGCCGCTTTCTTACTTTTATGCTCTCTTGTCGATTGTTATGGTGGCTCTGGATGATATATTTCGGTGGTCTCTTTAGCCCGGAGCCTCATTCATCTCGGGAGTTATATGGTTTCTACTTCTGCTCCGTGCATTGGTGGCTCTGGACGTTCACTATTGGTTGCCTCTTATTTCAGAGTTACAGTCATGCTTGGATTTCTGATTTTATGAGCTCCGTCAGTTGTCCCCCTCTCCTTGGGTCTTTGAGATTTTCTGACTTGAGCTGGATTACGGTCCTCCTTTTGTGTTTCGACCATTTTTGCACAGTATCTTTCCAGCTGCATATTATTTTGACGGCCAGATCGTGTATAGCTGCCCGTTCTTGGATTAGGATGTACTTTTCAGATTGGCATTACATCGACAGACGGCTCAGAGATGGGTACCATCGATGGTCTTTTGCACCTACTTCTGAGCTGGATCACTACTGTTTAGATATGTTTCGCTTTGTTTTCATATATTTAGCGCTGATCATTTGTGTTTATTTGTATTATGCATTTTACTTAGGGATTAGTTTTTGGCTTGTGTATTTGCCACCCTAGGTTTCTGTTTTTCTATTTGTATGACTAGCCTTTTGAGAGGTGTTGATTTTATCCTCCTCTCTTTGGGTTTTATCTTGTATTTTGTGTTTGATGATATATACAGGTAGGGGTCTGCCTAACCCCCCCGCTTCCGGCGGTGTTTATTAATAAAAAAAAAAAAAAAAACCCTAAACCCTAAACCCTAAACCCTAACCCCTAAACCCTAAACCCTAAACCCTAAACCAAACGAAACCAAACCAAACCAAAACCGAAAAAACGCTCTCAAGGAAAAAAAAAAATTCCAAAATTACCCCAATTTGGCACTATTCACGTCATTACCGCCGCCATGTCACCGCCGCCGGATCCCGGCCGGCGACCACCCCCATTAGAACCGCCTCCCCTCGCCGATCAACATACCAAAATCTCAGACCGATTGGATTCCGGCAACGTCCCCGATTTTCAGTTCGAAATTTCGCCTGTTTTTACTTATTCTTCGTCGCCGGCGGCCGCTGCTCTTCCCGGCACCGGAGGTACTTCTCCTGTATCGGTTTTTAGTCAGCTTTCCAGTGATACCCATGCGCGACCGGATTATTCACCTCAGCCGCCGTGTTCTTCGTTTTTGTCCTCGGCGCCACTGTTCACGTCTGCGCCGTCTGGTTTTCTCCAAATTCCGGCCATCCCCGGCAACCTCGTTGCTAATGGAACCCCGATCTTGAATCCCCTCACCCAGACGATCAGTTTGCCTCTGGTATCAGCCCCAACGCCGTTCGTATGCGACGGCAATTTCAGATCTACGATTTTCAGTCACTGTTCACCGATCGCGACGGCTTCCTTGCTCAATTCCTCCGGCGTCGCACCTCCATTTCTCAATTCCTCCATGGCGTTTACTCCCCCTTCATGGGCAATATCCCGGTATCTTCAATTTCTGGTTTCAGTCCGGCAATCGGAAACGCCCAATTTCCGATTTCTTCACCGTTTCCGACTACTGTGTTTACCGAGTTCACCCCTCCGCCGCCCGGTTCTGCTGGTTCCGACACCGGTTTCATGTTCGCTGCTACGTCGCCGGTCCTCGGTGGTGGTCCGGTGGGTCAGGGCCGAGTCAACTCGGTTGAGTCTCTTAGTCAAGTGTCGTGGGTCAACTCGACAGTCACATCTGGTGCTTCTGCGGTCAATGTAAGTTCGAAAGTTGTTTCTCCTCATGTGTCTTTTAAGGACGTTTTGGCTCCCCCGTCTCCTCGTACGGTGAAGAATAGCTTTGATGATGTTCTCAACTCGATGGAGGAGATTCTCGAGCCTTCTTTTTTGGATGGGAAACCGGGTATTTTATTCCCGGATAAGGTAATTTCATCCCTTATTGAGCCATTTAAATTTGCATTGGTGGGTAAAATTTCTGGGAATCGGTCTGTGGTGCCCAATTCGATGATTTCTGTTGCCTTTGGCAAAGTGGGTTTGGTCAGACCGTTCAATTTGAAATTTTTACCCCGGGGTTTCATGGTCATTACTCTTTCTTGTAAGAGGATTACGCACGGCTTTGGGCGCGTGGTAATATGATGGTTGGCTCACTTGGTATCCGTTTTTCTAAATGGACACCAGAATTCAAGTTTCAGGCGGAGTCGCCAGTTGCGCCAGTTTGGGCTCGACTTCCGGAATTACCTTTGCATTTATATGAGAAAAAAAGCCTTTGTGCTATTGCCAAGCTCTTGGGAAAGCCTATCAAAGTTGATGACCACACTGCTGAGGTGTCTCGTGGGGCCTATGCTCGCGTGTGTGTGGAAATTAATGTGTTGGAGCCTCCCGTAAAGCACATTTGGGTGGGCTGGGGTGATCACACTCAAGAGATTGAGGTTGTGTATGAGAGGATCCCGGCTTATTGCACTGATTGCAAAATGCTGGGACATGCGACGAGTGTTTGTTACTCTCATGGCAAGAATCCCCGGCCGATCCGGGCTAAGTCATTTGGTCCAGTCCCTCCATCTCAGACTGCTGCTTCGGGTCCGTCATCCCAGGAGGGTGTCATTTCTGATGAGGTCCAGGGTCATCAGGACCCTAATGCTGAGACTTTTGTTGGCCCTAAGCGTCGTAGAAGGAGACGGCCTGCGCGTCGAGTTCCACCTGCTGCTGTTCCTCCTTCAGGGCAGGCTCCTTCACAGTCGAAGAGTACTTCGAATGCTTTTGATGTCCTTTCTCCTTTGCAGAAGGAGGCGCAGCTCTTTGATTCTAGTGCGTTAGTTGGTTCCACTTCTGAGTCTGGGCCCCGCTTTGGGGATGTGGGTGTTGATTTCACCGGGGGTCCTCCTTTGGAGCATGCTCCATCCGAGGGTATGGATACTGTTGGTTTGAGTTCACCCACCGTTGTTGTTTCCCCGTTGGCATTAGGTGGTGTGTCAGCCCAGTCTGGGGCTAAAGATTTGGAGGAGGAGGATGTTATTCCTTTTGTTGATTGTGTGGAAGTTTTGGGGTCTCCGCATGCTGGTATTGACACGGTGTTTTCTGAACCCGTGATTTGTTTGGAGAATCATAGTTGTCACTCGATCCCTTCTGGCCCTTCGTCCCCTGCTGATGCGTCTTCTTTGTTTACTCAGCTGGTTGATAGACAGGGTTCTCCTATTTCTGAGAGGGTTGTCCGTGAGAGGTTTGTTGAGGATCTTGACCAGGTTTTTGATAGACTTTCTGAACCGGGTGATGGCCGTGCGTCTGAGGACGGCGTCCTGGACTCAGATATGCCAGATGTTAAGAAAAAGAGGGGGAGGGATGATCCCCCTGGGTCGCTCAGGAAGCGATCGGGCATTTCTGCTGCCCGTTCATCATGAATTTCCTAATCTGGAATATCCGGGGACTCCGGGGTTCGGAGTCCCAACAGAGGCTTCATGCTTTTGTTAAGGAGAAACAGATTAAGATTTTGACTGTTTTGGAGCCGATGATTGATTTAGATCAGAGATTCATGACTCGTCGTCTTGGTTTTTCTCGAGTCATTTCGAATCTCTCTGGTCACATTTGGGTGTTTTTTGCTGCTGATGTGCAGGCTGAGTGTGTCCTTGATCATGCTCAGTTCCTTCACATTAAGGTTTCTGCCCCTTTTTTACCCACATCTGTTTTTTGTTCTTTTGTTTATGCCAGATGTGATTATATTGAGCGTCGGGACCTCTGGTCTTCCCTGCTTCACGTCAAGCCTGTTCTGGGTCCTTGGCTGGTTGGTGGGGATTTCAATGTTGTTCGTGATGCGTCTGAGTGTTTGGGCACCCGTGGTGGTAGGTTGCTACCCATGGAGGAGTTCAACACTTTCATTATGGATTCTGGTTTGATTGATGCTGGTTTTGAGGGGTCTTCGTTCACTTGGACGAATAAGACCGTTTGGAAGCGGTTGGACAGGGTTATGGTTTCTGTTGATTGGGGTGATCATTTCAGCTCCATTCGAGTTGAACATCTCCCCCGTACTGTTTCTGACCACTGTCCGCTTTTGGTTACCGCTCCGGTTTTTGCCCGTGGGCCGAGCTCGTTTCGCTTCCAGCGTATGTGGCTTCGGCATCATGGTTTTTTGCAGACTGTCAGGCTCAATTGGAATTTGCCTTGCAGTCTAATTGGTATGTCGCGTCTTTTTGTCAAGTTGAAGCGTCTTAAGAATCACCTCAAGTGGTGGAATCGGGATGTTTTTGGTAACATCTTTGATAAAATCACCGAGGCTGAGAGCGCAGTTCGTTCCGCTGAGCTTGCTTGTGAGGCCGATCCTTCTGATTCGAATTGGACTGCCCTGTCCGATCGTAATGCGGATCTGGCCCGTGTCACCGCCATGGAGGCGGATTTTTGGAAACAAAAAGCTGCATGCAACTGGCTAGAGGATGGTGAGCGGAACACCAAACTCTTTCATAACATGGTTAAGAAGAAGCGTGTGGCTAATAAGATTTTCCGCATATGGGATGATGGGGTTTGCCTGACGTCTCCTGAGATGATTCAGCAGTCGGGTGCCTCATTTTTTCAGAACTTACTCACTGGGGATCCCTTTGTGCTTGATTGTCCTGATTTTTCGGGGTTTCCTTCGGTGATTTCTGATGAGGAGAATTATGGGATTACTGCTACCCCCTCCCTTGAGGAGGTGCGTGCGACTGTTTTCTCCATTTCTCCTGACAGTGTGGCAGGCCCTGATGGCTTCTCTTCGGCGTTTTTCCAGCATTGCTGGGAGATCGTTCATCAGGATGTGTTGGATGCGGTTTTGGATTTTTTCCGAGGCTCTCCCCTGCCCCAGAGCTTTACTGCCACCACGATTACTTTGATCCCAAAAGTCGAGGGTGCTCGGGCTTGGTCAAATTTCCGTCCGATCAGCCTGTGTAATGCCACGAACAAAATCATTTCTAAGTTGTTGTACTCTCGTTTGCGGGCTGTGGCGGAGAGACTCATTTCTTTGAATCAGAGTGGTTTTGTTCCGGGACGGATGATTTCTGATAACATCCTCCTTGCTCAGGAGCTCACTCATAGTCTCACTCTTCCCACTCGTGGTGGTAATGTTATTTTGAAGTTGGATATGGCTAAGGCCTATGATCGGGTCCAATGGCCTTTCCTTTTTGCTGTTTTGCGCCATTTTGGTTTCTCTGAGCAGGTTGTGGCGTTGGTCTCGGCCTGTATTTCTCATTAGTCATTTCTCCGTTAATATCAATGGTTCTCTTTCGGGGTTCTTCGGTTCTACCAGGGGCCTCAGGCAGGGAGACCCATTGTCCCCCCTTCTCTTCATCTTAGGGGCGGAGTATCTTTCGCGTGGCCTTGACAGACTCTACTTGCGTCATCCTGCTTTCAGGTACCGTTCTAGTTGTGATCTTTTGATTTCCCATCTGGCCTATGCTGATGATATCATTATTTTTGCCAATGGTGGGTCTCGTGGGATGCAGCGTCTTTTAGATTTTCTGCATCACTATGAGAACTGTTCGGGACAGCTGGTGAATGCTGTCAAGAGTTCCCTGATTCTTCCTCCGCGATGCTCTGAGCGCCTTCGCTCTAGACTTTTGCGTATCACTGGCTTTGCGGAGGGGCATCTGCCGATCAAGTACCTAGGAGTTCCCTTATTTCGAGGAAACAGGACGTGTTCTCATTTTGAGCCCCTCTTACAGTCTGTTAGGAGGCGGCTGGAGGGTTGGGAGATTCGTACTCTTTCTCCGGGGAGCCGCATGACCCTCATTCGTAGCGTGCTCCTCTCGATGCCCATATATTTGTTTCAGGTTGTTCAGCCTCCGTTGGCTGTCATGGAGAAACTTGAGAGAGCCTTTAATGCTTTTCTTTGGGGGTCTAGGCCCTTGGAGAAGAAATGGCATTGGGCTCGTTGGTCTCGGGCTTGCCTCCCCGTGGAAGAGGGGGGTCTTGGCTTCCGCAGATTGAAAGATCTCGTGGATAGCTTCTCCATAAAACTGTGGTTTCGGTTCAGGCAGGGATCTTCCCTCTGGGCCAAATTTTTGATGAGGAAATATTGCCTCTTGGCGCACCCAGCTTGTGTCTCTTCTCGTGGTTTTATCTCTCCCACTTGGCGGCGTTTGCTCCAGATCAGGCCTCGTGCGGAGAGTGGTATTCGCTGGCGTGTCGGCCATGGAGATCTTTCATTTTGGGATGATTGTTGGTTCAGGGATGTTCCCCTGTCCAGTCAGACTGAGGTCTGTGGAGATCGTGGTGCCCGGGTTTCCCATTTTCTTTCGGAGGGAACCTGGGATTTTGACCTCCTTTGTTCAGTAGTTGCTCCTTCTTTTGCGGAGCAGATTGTGTTGGTCCCGATTCTCTTGGGAGAGTTGGATTCGGCTCGTTGGATTCATAGCTCCGATGGTGCTTTTTCTGTAAAGTCCGCTTGGGAGTTGATCCGTTTGCGCGCCCCGATCTCTGGCATTAATCGCCCCTGTTGGGGTAGCTGGTTGAGGCCTACGATGTCATTCTTTCTTTGGAGATTTTGGCATCAGTGGCTCCCAGTTGATGAGGTGCTTCAGCGCCGTGGCTTTGCGTTAGCGTCTCGTTGTCAGTGTTGTGATATGTCTGAGACATTCACGCATGTGTTTATTCGCAGCCCGGTGGCTCGCCCTGTTTGGCATTTTTTTGGTGCTGTCTTTGGGGTTCGTATCCCTGACACTGAGGATTTCAGGTTATTCCTTAGTGCGTGGAAGAGGGATCTGGTCTGGGCTCCAGGGGGCCATGTGAGGGAGTTTCTCCCTTTCATTATTTTGTGGTTTCTCTGGACGGCTCGGAATGATGCGAAGCACCGCTTGCTCTCCATTTCTGGAGAGACGGTGAAGTTCCAGATCTTGTCTTACCTGCGCCTCGCCCATTCTGCGCGTACTGTCAAACCCAAGCATTGGGTGGGTTATTTCCAGGTGGCGCGTTCGCTAGGGATTTCGGTTTGCTTTCACAGATATCATCGGACGGCGATTGTTCGTTGGCTTCGGCCGCCGTTCGGTTGTTTTAAGCTTAATGTGGATGGGAGTTCGAGAGGGAATCCTGGGGATTCTTCGGTTGGTGGCGTCGTTCGTGATCATTCTGGGCGGGTCTTGCTTTCATTCAGTGAGTTCATTGGAGCTGGGTCTACTATCCGGGCGGAACTCTGGGCGGTCTGGAGGGGTCTTATCCTTTGTTCTGATCTTTCTCTTTTCCCTCTTTGGATTGAGGTTGATTCCCAGATTTCTATTCAGATCCTCCGATCTCGTCAGTGTTGTTGGGGGTTGGATCACATTATGTCTAGGATTTTGGTTCTCTTGAGGGGGCGTATGGTTCATATCTCGCACATATACAGGGAGGGTAATTCGGTGGCGGATGCTTTGGCGGCTAGGGCTCATGACCTTAGGCAGTTTACCTTAGAGTTAGGTCCTTCCTTACCCAGACACATCTCCATCCTTGCCCGTTCTGATCATTCAGGGCTTCCATACCTCAGATCCAGATATTCTTAGCCATTTGTAGCCCCTTCTTCCTTTTGGCTCTCTTTCTTTATCTATATATATGTATATTTTTTCTTGCAGGTCTTTTGTGCTTGGAGGTTGTTTTTTATATCACATTTGAGCGGTGCAAGTTGGCCCAGACACTTGCACTCTTCATATTTTGTTCCTTTGGATTTGGGTGGGTCCCAGCACTTTCTCCATCGGTGCTTTTCTTTGGACCATTCCTGTTATTCGGCTGGCGCTCACTGCAGACTTCTACTTGACCGCCGCTTTCTTACTTTTATGCTCTCTTGTCGATTGTTATGGTGGCTCTGGATGATATATTTCGGTGGTCTCTTTAGCCCGGAGCCTCATTCATCTCGGGAGTTATATGGTTTCTACTTCTGCTCCGTGCATTGGTGGCTCTGGACGTTCACTATTGGTTGCCTCTTATTTCAGAGTTACAGTCATGCTTGGATTTCTGATTTTATGAGCTCCGTCAGTTGTCCCCCTCTCCTTGGGTCTTTGAGATTTTCTGACTTGAGCTGGATTACGGTCCTCCTTTTGTGTTTCGACCATTTTTGCACAGTATCTTTCCAGCTGCATATTATTTTGACGGCCAGATCGTGTATAGCTGCCCGTTCTTGGATTAGGATGTGCTTTTCAGATTGGCATTACATCGACAGACGGCTCAGAGATGGGTACCATCGATGGTCTTTTGCACCTACTTCTGAGCTGGATCACTACTGTTTAGATATGTTTCGCTTTGTTTTCATATATTTAGCGCTGATCATTTGTGTTTATTTGTATTATGCATTTTACTTAGGGATTAGTTTTTGGCTTGTGTATTTGCCACCCTAGGTTTCTGTTTTTCTATTTGTATGACTAGCCTTTTGAGAGGTGTTGATTTTATCCTCCTCTCTTTGGGTTTTATCTTGTATTTTGTGTTTGATGATATATACAGGTAGGGGTCTGCCTAACCCCCCCGCTTCCGGCGGTGTTTATTACTAAAAAAAAAAAAAAAAAAAAAAAAACCCTAAACCCTAAACCCTAAACCAAACCAACCCCATTTTGCCCCAAAATTTTTTCTCTCATTTGTGAATAGTGTCAAAAAAACCCCAATTTCGCCCTAAAAATCGCCCCCATGTCGGCGCCGGTTTCCGGCCGGCCACCGGTACGATCAGGTGCGCCTCGGCGAGACGAGGCTGCTGTCCAAATTTCAGGTCCAACGGAGGTCGTTTCTCCGGCAAAATCGACGGTCAAAGCTCCGGAAATTGCGCAGATTCCGTCGCCCGGAATCACACCTGTCTTCGGTCATCGTCCGGCGACGATTGTTACACCATTCGAATCGTCTCCTCCAGTCGATCCTCTGGTCCAAAAATCAGCCCAAACGGAGTTCATTTGCATCCCGAAATCGTCCGGCGATGTTCCGTCAGTACTGTTCACCGCGACGCCGAATGTTTCGGCTCCGATTACGGCCAGCTCCGGTCTTGGTTCTCCGATCAAGACCCCGATCCGGAATGCCCAGGACCAGGCGCGTCCATTGGTATCTTCAATTGCTTCGTCGGCGTCCGGTGGCGGCGGGAATTTCAGATCTACGAATTTCAGCCCCCAAGTTATATATGCGTTGGCTTCAAAACTCAATTACTCCGGATCGGTTGCTGATTTTTTCAATTCCTCTCTACTACAAACTCATCAAGCCATGGGTAAGATTTCTATGCCTTCAATTTCGGAAAATTCATCGCCGATCGGAAACACCCAAAATCAAGTGTTTGGTTCGTCTCCGGCGAACGTTTCCGGTCAATTGCCTCCGTTTCAGCCCGGTTCTTCACCTTTGGTCACCGGTTCCGTGACCCCCTCGTCGTCGCCGGTGGTTGGTGGTGCTTCGGTGGTTGTCTCGCCGTCGCCGGTTTTTGCCGGTCAACCGATGGTCAACTCTTCGGTTTCTTTTGCAAATGCAATTCCGGCTTCTGTTTCCGCTTCCTCAGCAACTCCCTTGGCTTCTTTTAGGGATGTTACTGCTCCTTCTCCAGCCAGACAGAGTTTTGCCGGGTTTGGTGGTTTGGTGGGCGAGATTCCTGAACCGGCCGTTGTTGATGGTATACCGGGTATTCTATTCCCGGATCAGGTTATTTCTTCTCTGTCAGTGCCTTTTAAATTTGCGTTGATTGGCCGTGTTACAGGGAACCGGGGTGTTACACCCAATAGTGATATCTTGGCTGCTTTTTCTCATTTTGGCTTTTTGGCCTCATTTACATTGAAATTTCTTCCCCGAGGATTTCTGGTTCTTATTTTCTCTAGCGAGGAAGATTATTTGAAGTTCTGGCCTCAGGACTTAGTTTCTATTGGGTCAGTGTCGATACGCTTTTTCAAATGGACACCGGAGTTTAAATTTGAGGCTGAGTCTTCGATTGCTCCGGTTTGGGTTCGTATTCCTGATCTACCGTTGCATTTATATGATAAGAAGTGTCTTTATCAGATTGGTAAGCTCTTAGGAAACCCTGTTATGGTGGATGAGATCACCGCTGATGGTTCTCGGGGATCTTTTGCCCGTATTTGTGTTGAGATTGATGTGTTGCTTCCTCGTCTGGATGAGATCTGGGTCGGGTGGGGCAGCCACCGGCAGACTTTGGGGGTGGTTTATGAAAAAGTCCCCTATTTTTGCACGGATTGTAAGATGCTAGGTCATTCAGTGCAGCGTTGTTCTCGTTCTGGTTATAAGGCTCTTGGTGGCCGTTCTTTTGCTCAGGGGCAGCGGTCTCCTTCTTCGGGTCAGCCTCAAGGTTTTCCGCCTGGCTCGGTTCCTTCTAGTGGTCCTGGTTCTGGGAGTACTGAGCCAGGATGGGTTCAGCAGAGACGTAGGCGCCGCCAGGCTTCTAGTCAGGTTACTCCACAGTCTCCTATTTCGAGTAATCAGATTGCGGTTCTTCACTCCATTTCAGGAGATTCCTTTCCAGGTGGTAATTCTGGTGTTGGTTCATCTTCATGCCCATCGTCTTCTTCTCATGTTTTAGAGGCTATTGTTGAGGATGTTCCATTGGTGCCTCAGGTTGTTGTGGCTCCGATGCAGTCTCCTCCTGCTATACCTGTGGTTGTTACATCAGTTATTGCAGGTGATGCTCAGGGGTCTGGTTCTGGAGCGAGCTCTTCTCTGGTGGATGTTGTTCCAGTGGTAACAGACTCGATGATTGTTTCCACTGTTCCGGCACAGATGGTTGTTCCTACAGTTTCTGGTCCCATTACTTCACTACACATCGACCTTGGGAATGGTTCTCGAGTGGCTGATTTGGATCTTCCTCCTACTACTTCCTGTCAGTCCTTGCCATTACCAGGTCGCACGCGCTCACAGCAGCGTCGGTTTTACAGATCTCAAAAGAGTCAGGCGGGGTTACCCTATGGGCGACCGCCTGATTCAGGTTGACATGATTTTCTGATGGGCGTTCACTGCAGAGTTCTCCTTGCCCATCAGTGTTATTAGTTTGTCTGATGTATTCCGGGGCGCCCGATGTTTTTATTTTCTGTGTTTTGCTTTATTCTGGGTTGCCCTGTTGTAGTATGTCGTTATTTTTTTTATGATGTTATGCTTCTGTAGCCTTTTTCTGCGGAGGTCTTGGCCTAGTCCCCCTCCCATCAGGCTTTCTTTGTACTGCGCTTTTGTTGTATATATAAAAAAAAAAAAAAAAAAAAAAAAAACCCTAAACCCTAAACCCTAAACCATTTTTGCCCCCAAAAAAATTTTCTCTGAAAAAACACACAGTAAAAGGTGAGAAAACACACACTAAACCCGTCACTATTCACGCCCTACCCACCGCCATGCCACCGCCGCCGGATCCCGGCCGGCCAACCACCCCATCTGAACCGCCACCTCACGACGACCCTCCCTACCAAATTTCAGCTCAAATGGAGTCCGATTACCCACTCATTTCTCCTGTCAAAATCGCGGCGGTTTCTTCCCCGTCGTCGGCGCCGGCAACCGTCGCTCCTCCTGGCACGGGCCATACATCATTCTCTTCGCCTCACCCTCCCCTTTCATTTCCGGCACCTGCGCGACAGTCCAGTTTCACCGTTCCGGCGTCATCTCCGTTCAAAGCTCCGCAGTTACTGTTCACTGCGCAGCCGTCGCTTGTTTCGTCGATTCCGGCCAACTCCGACATCCAATGTTCCATCCCGACCCCGATCTGTGACCCTCTCGTCCAGACGATTCCAATGGTTCAGGAATCACTCCAATCGGAGTTCAAATCAGCCGTGAATTTCAGATCTAAGAACACGCCGTTCGACGCCTCACTGCCGTCTTTCTCACCGCCGATTTCAGGCACTATTCCGGCTTCTTTCTTCAATTCCTCTTTAGGGGTTGATCGTCCAGGTATGGGTCGCATTTTGCCATCTTCAATTTCTGGTTTCCGGCCACCGGTCGGAAACGCCCAATTTCTAGGGCAAAATCGAACTTCTTCACATACTTTGGTTAAATCGGACCCTCCAATGCCCGAGTCTGCACGAATTGGTCCCGGTTCTGGACTCCCCTCACCGTCGCCGGTCCATGGTGGTGCTCCGGTAGGTGACTCACGAGTCAACTCGGTCGAGTCGAATCACCGTGAAGGACGAGTTGACTCGGCAGTCAACCCTTGTGCTGAAACGGTCAAACCAGGTACGCGTGTTCCTATTCCGCTTACTGTGTCATTTCGTGATATCCTGACTCCACCATCCCCTCGGACGGCCAAAAAAAGCTTTGATGAGTTGCACAACTCTATGAATGACATGCCTGTGCCGACTCTTCGAAATGGAAAACCGGGTATTCTCTTCCCGGATGAGGTTATTTCTACCCTCGCAGAACCTTTCAAATTTGCTTTGGTTGGAAAAATTTCAGGGAATCGATCTCTAGTTCCAAATTCTGGTATTTCTGCGGCTTTTGCTAAATTGGGACTAGTTAGATCTTTTGACTTAAAGTTCATGCCTCGGGGTTTTCTTGTTCTCACTCTTGCTTGTGAAGAAGACTATGCGTTCTTTTGGACCAAGGGGGTTATGCAGGTTGGACCTCTGTCGGTCCGCTTCTCTAAGTGGACGCCAGAGTTTAATCTTCAGGAGGAGTCACCCATTGCCCCAGTTTGGATCCGCTTCCCGGGTCTTCCCCTTCATTTGTTTTCTAAGCAAAGTCTCTTTGCTTTGGCCAAAATTGTGGGGAAACCGGTGAAGATGGATGATCATACTGCAGATTCTTCTCGAGGCGCTTTTGCTCGCGTCTGTGTTGAAATTAATGTGCTCGAACCGCCAGTCAAAGAGATTTGGGTGGGTTGGGGTGATCATGCTCAAGAAATTGAAGTCATTTATGAGCGAATCCCCGGGTACTGCATGGATTGCAAAATGCTGGGTCATTCGACCAGTGTTTGTTATTCCCATGGAAAAAATCCCAAACCTGTTCGTCCTAAGCCTGCTGACCGGGCTTCTGGCCAGTCTCCCCCATCTACAGAGTCTGCCCCTCCAGGGGGTGTTAATTCTGGTTTTAATTTGGGGACCCAGCCTCAGCTTCAGAAAACTGGCACGGGTCCCAGACGTAGAGGGAGAAAGAGGCCAGTTCGGCAGGTTCTTCCAAGAAAGAATCCTCTTGAGTTGAATCCTTTTGAGGTGCTCTCGCATGGGCAGGACGCGGAGCCTGATCCTGTTGGATTAGATTGTGTTGATATGGACCCTCCATGTGGTCATCTGGAGGATGCCGGTGTTGGGTCTTCTGGAAAGGATCCTTTGGAGTCTGTTCTTGTTGAGGGTGTGATCCTCAGTGATGAGGTTATTGATGGAGGGTTACAGTTGGATGATTGTGTGGATGGTATTGGGGTCCCGTCTACTAGTGAGTTGCCTGTGTTTGGCTCTCTGGGGCCTTGTACTTTGAATCACAGTAGTCATTCCATCCCCTCTGTTCCTTTGTCTCCTGATGATGCTTCCTCTACGGTAGAGGAATTGGTTGCTAGACAGGGTCCTTCTGTCAGTGAGCTGGTCTTCCGGCTGGAATCTGCTGGAGATACTGATCAGGAATTCGATCGGCATTATGAGTCGGGTGATGGCTGTAGGTCTGAAGGTCGTATTCTGGATGCTGATATGGGGGATATTAAGAAAAGGAAGGAGAATGCTTTTCATAGGTCGCGTAAAAAGCGACAGGGCGGTTCTGGTGCCCATTCTCCATGAATTTTCTCATATGGAATGTCAGGGGGCTCCGGAGCTCGGAGTCTCAACAAAGGCTACATGCCCACGTTAAAGATAAGAGAGTCAAGATCTTGGCTATTTTGGAACCCATGATTGATCTGGATGTTCGTTTTATGACTCGTCGTTTTGGTTTTTCTCGAGTTATATCGAACTCCTCGGGTCATATCTGGGTTTTCTTTGCTGAGGATGTCATGGTTGAGTGTCTTTTTGATCACACTCAATTCCTTCACTTCCGGGTTTCTGCTACTTTTTTGCCGACCACTGTCTTTTGTTCCTTTGTTTATGCTAAGTGTGACTACATTGAGCGCAGACAGCTTTGGAATTCTTTGCTTCAGGTTAAGCCTGCTCAGGGTCCTTGGCTTGTTGGTGGCGACTTTAATGTAGTCAGGAATTCGTCGGAGTGTTTGGGTTCTTCTGGTGGGCGGTTGCTTCCCATGGCAGAATTTAATCACTTTATTTTGGATTCTGGGTTAGTAGATGCTGGTTTTGAGGGGTCTTCGTTCACGTGGACGAACAAGACCATTTGGAAGCGTCTTGATCGGGTTTTTGTGTCTGTTGATTGGGGTGACCATTTTCATTCTATTCGTGTGGAGCACCTCATTCGTACGGTCTCTGACCATTGTCCTCCTTTTGTGTCAGTCCCGGTCTTTGCTAGTGGGCCGAGTTCTTTTCGCTTTCAGAGCATGTGGCTCAGGCACCATGGTTTTTTGCAGACGGTGAGGCTTAATTGGAATTTACCGTGTCATTTGAACGGTATGCCCCGTCTTTTTGTGAAGTTGAAGCGCCTCAAAAGCCATCTGAAGTGGTGGAATAAGAGTGTTTTTGGTGATCTTTTTGCCAAACTTGCTGAGGCGGAGCAGGCTGTCCGGATTGCTGAGGCAGATTGCGAGGCTGCTCCTTCGGATTTGCATTGGACTAGTTTGTCCAATTGCAATGCAGATCTTGCTAGGGTTACCGCCATGGAGGCGGATTTTTGGCGGCAAAAAGCCGCTTGTAGGTGGTTAGAGGATGGTGAGAGGAACACCAAACTCTTCCACAATATGGTCAAGAAAAAAAGGGTGGCTAATAAAATCTTTCGTATTTGGGATAATGGCTCTTGCATTACTTCCCCTGAGCTTATTCAGCAGTCTGGGGCCGCCTTTTTTCAAAACCTGCTTACTGGGGATCCTTTTGTGCTTTCTTGCCCGGATTTTTCTGATTTCCCCTTGGTGATCTCGGATTTGGAGAACGCAAATATTGCTGCCCCTCCTTCTTTGGAGGAGGTGCGGGCGACTGTTTTCTTCATTCACCGTGATAGTGTGGCGGGGCCTGATGGATTCTCTTCGGCCTTCTTTCAGCATTGCTGGGAGATTGTCCATCAGGATGTTTTTGATGCGGTCCTGGATTTCTTTCGGGGTAGTCCCTTGCCACAGGGGTTTACTGCCACCACGATCACATTGATTCCCAAAGTCATGGGAGCTCAGGCTTGGTCGGACTTTCGTCCTATCAGCTTGTGTAATGTGACTAATAAGATAATTTCCAAACTTTTATATTCTCGGCTGAAGGAGGTGGCGGAGAGGCTGGTTTCGTGGAATCAGAGTGGCTTTGTTCCAGGGCGGGTGATTTCGGATAATATCCTCCTTGCTCAAGAGCTCACTCATAGTCTTTCTCTCCCCACCCGTGGTGGCAATGTTATTTTGAAACTGGATATGGCTAAAGCTTATGATAGGGTCCAATGGTCTTTTCTGTTGGATGTCTTGAGGCATTATGGCTTTTCAGAGCAGGTAGTGTCGATGATATCTGCCTGCATTTCTCATTGCCAATTTTCAGTTAATATCAATGGTTCACTCACTGGATTCTTTGGATCCACTAGGGGTCTCCGGCAGGGCGACCCTTTGTCCCCACTTCTTTTCATTTTGGGGGCAGAGTACCTTTCGCGTGGTCTTGATCGTCTTTATCGTCAGTATCCTGCGATTAGGTACCGATCTGGTTGTGATCTCCTTCTTTCCCACCTGGCCTATGCTGATGATATCATTATTTTTGCCAATGGTGGGACTCGTGAGATGAACAGTCTCATGGATTTTTTGCATCACTATGAAAACTGCTCGGGGCAGTTGGTGAATGCAGTTAAGAGTGTCATTATTTTGCCTCCGAGGTGTTCTGGTCGTACTCGTTCCCGTCTCCTTCGTATCACTGGGTTTGGGGAGGGTTGTTTTCCTATCAAATACCTTGGAGTTCCTTTGTTTCGTGGGAATAGAGTTTGCTCTCTTTTTGATCCCCTTGTGCAGATGGTGAGTAAGAAGTTGGAGGGTTGGGAGCTTAAAACTCTTTCCCCGGGGAGCCGTATGACTCTCCTTAGGAGTGTCCTCCTTTCGGTTCCCATTTACATGTTCCAGGTAGTCCAGCCACCTCTGGCAGTTATGGAGAGGCTTGAGAATGTTTTCAATGGTTTCCTGTGGGGATCCAGATCCTTGGATAAGAAATGGCATTGGGCGAGGTGGTCTCGTGCATGTCTTCCTGTCTCTGAAGGGGGTCTTGGATTTCGCAGGCTCAAAGATATTGTGGATAGCTTCTCCATTAAATTATGGTTTCGTTTTCGTCAAGGTTCATCCCTATGGGCCAAATTCATGATGAGAAAATACTGCCAGTTGGTGCATCCAGCTTATGTTTCATCTGCTGGGTTCATTTCTCCCACTTGGCGTCGTTTGCTTAAGATTAGGGCTCGTGCTGAATCTGGCATTCGATGGAGAATTGGGGTGGGAGATGTTGCTTTTTGGGATGACATCTGGTGTGGGGATGTTCCCTTGTCTAGTCAGGTCCTGCTTAGGGGGGATCGGGGTGTCCGTGTTTCTCACTTTCTTTCAGATGGGGCTTGGGATTTTGACCTTCTCTGCTCAGTTGTCCCACCCTCTGTTGCTGAGACTATTACTCTGATCCCTATTGCATCGGGGGAGCCCGATTCGGCTATTTGGGTGCATAGTTCTGACGGTGTTTTTTTCGCTGAAATCCGCATGGGAGCTTGTCCGCTTGAGAGACCAAGTTTCTGATATCTTCACTCCTTGCTGGGGCAGTTGGCTGAGGCCTACTATGTCTTTCTTCCTCTGGAGGTTTTGGCATCAATGGCTTCCAGTTGACGATGTGCTCCAGCGTCGTGGTTTCGAGCTGGCGTCTAAATGTCAGTGTTGTGAGATGCCTGAGACATTCACGCACATTTTCATTGATAGCCCTCTTGCCAGGTCTGTATGACATTACTTTGGGGCTGTTTTTCATGTCCGTATTCCCCTTACCAGTGATTTCAGACTCTTCCTCAGTGCTTGGAAGAGGCATCCGGGGTGGACTCCTAGGGGCCACGTGAAGGAGTTTTTGCCTTTCATTGTTTTATGGTTTCTCTGGACGGCTCGTAACGATGCGAAACACCGTCATTTGCACATTTCCGCGGAGACTGTTAAGTCTCAGATTTTGTCTTATTTGCGCCTCGCTCACGCTGCGTCTACTGTTAAGCCCATGCACTGGCGGGGTGTTTTGCAGGCTGCGAGGGCTATGGGGATTTTTGTTCAGTTGCGTAGGGCTCGTAAACTGACGATTGTTCGTTGGTTGCGGCCGCCGTTCGGGTGTTTTAAATTGAATGTAGATGGGAGTTCGAGAGGTAGTCCTGGGGACTCTACTGTTGGTGGGGTTGTTCGTGACTCTTCTGGGCATGTGGTGGTTTCTTTCAGTGAGTTCATTGGAGTTGGGACCAATGTCCGGGCAGAATTATGGGCTATTTGGAGGGGTCTTCTCATTTCTTCTGATCTTCATCTCTTCCCTCTTTGGATTGAGACTGACTCTTGGATTTCCATTCTTTTACTTCGTTCTCGTCGGTGCTGCTGGGATCTTGAACATTTTGTTACACGGATTCTTTTGTTGATGAGGGGGCGATCTGTTCATTTATCGCATATCTACCGGGAAGGGAATTATGTGGCGGATGCCTTGGCGGCGAGGGCTCATACTTTTAGGCAGTACACCTTAGAGTTAGGTCCTTCCCTACCTCCAGACATCTCCACCCTTGCTAGATCTGATCATTCTGGGCTTCCATACCTCAGAAACAGATCCTCTTAGCCATTTGCAGCCCCTTCTTCTTTTTTGGATCTCTTTCTTTATGGTCTCTGGCTCTATATCTATTTATATCTATATACATATATATATATATATATATATATTTTATTGCAGGTTAGTGTACTTGGAGGTTGTTTTTCACTTCCGTATGGTCTGTGCAAGTGGGTCCAGACACTTGCACATGATGTGTGTATTCTTGTTTGTTCTGAGTGGGTCTCTGCCCTATTTCTGTTGGTGCTTTCCTTTGGCACATTCATGGTTCCTGGAGGGCGTTTACTGCTGGTTCTCCTTGGCCGCCGTATCAGTTATTGTAGAGGTGTTTGCTGGATGTCATGGTGGATTCATGGGGTGCTTTCTAAAGGATCCTCTGCTTCTTATGACATGTTCGTCAGACTCCTACTTCATGGGATCGAGATCTCTGCTCTTTTGATTCAGATGCTAGATATCTTTTGTTCTGGCGGGATTGCGATCTATATATTACTCTGTGATCGCCATTATTGGACTCTCCAGGATGATAGCTCCGGGATGAGAGCTTTTGCATGGACTCTGCGATCATCTCGCCATTATCATTTTGTCTTCCTCAGCATGCGGTTCATAGCGCTTCTCCTTTTTTATTAGTTGTTGCCGCTTATTTGGTAGTCTTCTAGGGTTCGTTTTGCTTTTGTAATTCCTTCCCTAGGTTGCTTTGTATTTATGTTTCTACTGCTTTAGCCTTTTTGAGGAGGTTATGGTTTTATCCACCTCCCCTTTTAGGTTTTTTTTTTTCTGTATTCTGTATTTTGTTACTGTTTATTTTGTGGATATATACAGGTAGGGGTCTGCCTAACCCCCCCGCATCCGGCGGTGTTTTCCGGAAAAAAAAAAAAAAAAAAAAACCCTAAACCCTAAACCCTAAACCCTAAACCCTAAACCCTAAACCCGAAACCCTAAACCCGAAACCCTAAACCCCAAACCCCAAACCCCAAACCCCAAACCCAAAACCCAAACCCAAAACCCAAACCCAAAACCCTAAACCCTAAACCCTAACCAAAACCAGACCCCAGAAATGCTCTCAAAAATCACACACTAAAAGCGTGAGAAAAAACACACCACCTTTGTTACTATTCACGTCCAATTGCCACCATGCTACCGCCGCCGGATCCCGGCCGGCCACCTCCCTCACTTGAACCACCATCCTCCGGCGACCCTACCAGCAAAATCTTAGCTCAAACGGATTCCGGCAGCCCGCTCATTTTCGCGACTGAAAAAACACCTTTGATTGTTCTTGCTTCGTCGGCGCCGGCCGTCACTCCTCTCGGCGTCAGACATAGTCCAATAGACTCGCCTCTTCCTGGTGAAGCTTTTGCCACACCTCCGCGACTTCCTTCCTCCGCCGGTGAAGAGATTTCTCCGTTTTCATCTTCGCCGGCACTGTTCACTGCCCAGGCGCAGTGTTTTTCTCAAATTCCGGCCGACTCCGGCCACCTCTGTGATAAAGAACTCCCGATCTGGAATCCCCACTCTGAGACGAAGACAATGGCACCGGAATCCGCTCCAATGGTGTTCGCATCCGTCGGCAATTTCAGATCTAAGAATGTTCTGGCGGACGGCTTGCACGCGTCATCTTCGTTTTCTAATTCCGGCGCCGTCCCGGCGTCTTTTGTCAATCAAACTTCCAGTGTTCTTCGTCCAGCCATGGGTAAGACATCTGTAGTCTCAATTTGTGATAATTCCATCGTCGCCGGAAACGCCCAAATTTCGATTTCGTCTCAATTTCCGGCTACTGTTCCCTCTGATTTGACCCCTCCGTCGTCCGGTTCTGCTCCGGCTGGTACCGGTTCTGTGTTCATCACGCCGGCGCCGTTTCACGGTGGTACTTTGGTAGGAAAGTCAACCGGAAAGTCAACAGTCAACATTTCGAAGTCAAACCCGCGAGCTCGGCCAGTCAGATCTACTATTCCAGGTACTTCTTCGGGTTTTTCTGGTCCTTTTGCTACAGTTACCCCTCCACTGTCATTTCGTGAAGTTTTGGCCCCGTCGTCCTCTCGGACGACCAAGAACAGTTTCGAAGATGTTCTTGGGTCGATGGATGAGATGCCCGCACCGTCATTTAAGGACGGTAAGCCGGGCATTCACTTCTCGGATGAGATCATCTCATCTTTATCTGCACCATTTAAGTTTGCTTTGGTCGGTAAAATTTCTGGCAACCGATCGATTGTGCCCAATCATGCGATATCTACGGCTTTTGCCAATTTCGGGTTTACGAGACCGTATACCTTGAAATTCTTGCCACGGGGATTCCTTGTGATTGTACTCTCTTGTGAGGAGGACTATGCCTGTCTCTGGATTAGAGGCAGTCTGTTTATTGGTCCATTGGGTATCAGACTCTCCAAGTGGACCCCGGAGTTCAATTTCCAGGCGGAGTCTCCACTTGCCCCGGTTTGGGTCCGACTTCCGGAGTTACCACTCCATCTTTATGACAAGAAGAGCCTTTGTGCTCTTGCGAAGCTTTTGGGCACTCCCATTAAGATTGATGATCATACAGCCGATGGGACTCGGGGGGCATTTGCTCGCATTTGTGTGGAGATCAATGTATTGGAGCCCCCTGTCCAATCCATCTGGGTGTCCTGGGGTGATCATTTACAGGAGATAGAGGTCGTATATGAGAAGATCCCAGCTTATTGTACTGATTGCAAGATGTTGGGGCATGCGACCACTGTTTTTTATTCACATGGAAAGAATCCCCGTCCAGTCCGGACCAGGCCTGCTGGTACTGTTCCTCCGACTCAGGCAGATACTGTGGGCAAGACACACCAGGAGGGTGTGGCCACTGAGGTTGTTCAGGGTCCTCTGGACCCGAATCCTGAGCAGTTTGTTGGCCCCAGGCGTAGGAGGAGGAGGCGGGCTGCTCCTCGTGTCCCTTCTTTGAGGGCTCCTCCTGCTGGGCATGTAGTCCCGGTGGGCACTTCGAACGCTTTTGATGTCTTGTCACCTTGGCAGGCGGAGGCGGAGCGAGGTAGTGATTACATGGTTGTTGGAGACAGTCCTGATGTTGTTATTCCCTTAGGGGATGTGGATGCTGCTTTACCTGGTGATGCTCCCTTGGAGCAGATTTCTCCAGTGGATGTTGGTCTTGTTTGTTCGGGCACATCCACCTTTGAGATTCTCCCTTCGGGCTCGGTTGGTGTGCCTGCTCAGTCTACTGATCAGGTCTTTGAAGATGAGGAGTCTATTCCTTTTCAGAATTGTACGGATGAGCTGGGCTCTCCGAAAGTTGGGGTGGCTACGTTGTTTGCTGATTCTGTTATCTGTTTCGAGAATCATAGTAGCCATTCGATTCCTTCCCTTCCTGCTTCTCCGGAGGTTTCCTCCATGGTGGAGGAACTGTTTGCTAGACAGGTGCCCCCTGTTTCTTAATTCGTTGCCAGACAGGTGTCTGAGGAGGACCCCGGCACAGGGTTTGATCGACACTCCGCGTCTGGTGTTCCAGACATTGGCATGTCTGAGGTGAAGAAGAGGAAGGTGGACGATCTTGAGGATTCGTCCAAGAGGCGACAGGGTGATCCTGATGCCCATTCTTTATGAATTTCATGATCTGGAATATCAGGGGACTTCGGAATTCGGAGTCCCAGCAGAGGCTGCATGCCTTTGTGAAAGAGAAACAGGTTAAGGTTCTGGCTATTTTGGAGCCGATGATTGAGTTGGACCAGAGATTCATGATTCGCCGTTTGGGCTTTTCTAGAGTCATTTCGAATCTTTCTGGTCATATCTGGGCGTTTTTTACTGCTGATGTGAGGGCTGAGTGTGTTTTTGATCATGCTCAGTTTCTGCACATCAAGGTCTCTGCTCCTTTTTTGCCGACTGAGTTTTTCTGCTCTTTTGTTTATGCCAGCTGCGACTACATTGAGCGTAGAAATCTTTGGGCTTCCCTTCTTCAGGTTAAGCCTGCTCTGGGTCCATGGCTGGTTGGGGGCGATTTTAATGTCGTCAGAGATGCTTCTGAGTGTTTGGGCACCCGTGGTGGTAGGCTTCTACCCATGGAGGAGTTCAACACTTTCATTTTAAATTCTGGTCTGGTTGATGCTGGCTATGAGGGGTCTTCGTTCACTTGGACGAATAAGACCATTTGGAAGCGGTTGGACAGGGTTATGGTTTCCGTTGATTGGGGGGATCATTTCAGCTCCATTCGAGTTGAACATCTTGCCCGTACTGTTTCTGATCACTGTCCGCTTTTGGTTACCGCTCCAGTTTTTGCCCGTGGGCCGAGTTCGTTTCGCTTTCAGCGTATGTGGCTTCGGCATCATGGTTTTTTGCAGACTGTGAGGCTCAATTGGAATTTGCCTTGCAGTCTGGTTGGCATGCCGCGTCTTTTTGCCAAGTTGAAGCGTCTTAAGAATCACCTCATGTGGTGGAATCGGGATGTTTTTGGTAACATCTTTGATAAAATCACTGAGGCTGAGAGTGCGGTTCGTTCTGCTGAGACTGCCTGTGAGGCCGATCCTTCTGATTCGAATTGGACTACTCTGTCGATCGTAATGAGGATCTGGCTCGTGTCACCGCCATGGAGGCGGATTTTTGGAAACAAAAAGCTGCTTGCAACTGGCTTGAGGATGGTGAGCGGAACACCAAACTCTTTCATAACATGGTTAAGAAGAAGCGTGTGGCG
Source organism: Primulina tabacum (assembly GCF_025594145.1). NCBI lineage: Eukaryota > Viridiplantae > Streptophyta > Magnoliopsida > Lamiales > Gesneriaceae > Primulina > Primulina tabacum. The sequence continues at coordinate 71,805 of NW_027459749.1, read as the reverse complement.
AATAAGATATTCCGCATATGGGATGAAGGGATTTGCCTGACGTCTCCTGAGATGATTCAGCAGTCGGGTGCCTCATTTTTTCAGCACTTACTCACTGGGGATCCCTTTGTGCTTGATTGTCCTGATTTTTCGGGGTTTCCTTCGGTGATTTCTGATGAGGAGAATTATGGGATTACTGCTACCCCCTCCTTAGAGGAGGTGCGTGCGACTGTTTTCTCCATTTCTCCTGACAGTGTGGCTGGCCCTGATGGCTTCTCTTCGGCGTTTTTTCAGCATTGCTGGGAGATAGTTCATCAGGATGTGTTGGATGCGGTTTTGGATTTTTTCCGAGGCTCTCCCCTGCCTCAGAGCTTTACTGCCACCACGATTACTTTGATCCCAAAAGTCGAGGGTGCTCGGGCTTGGTCGGATTTCCGTCCGATCAGCCTGTGTAATGTCACGAACAAAATCATTTCTAAGTTGTTGTACTCTCGTTTGCGGGCTGTGGCGGAGAGACTTATTTCTTTGAATCAGAGTGGTTTTGTTCCGGGACGGATGATTTCTGATAACATCCTACTTGCTCAGGAGCTCACTCATAGTCTCAATCTTCCCACTCGTGGTGGTAATGTTATTTTGAAGTTGGATATGGCTAAGGCCTATGATAGGGTCCAATGGCCTTTCCTTTTTGCTATTTTGCGCCATTTTGGTTTCTCTGAGCAGGTTGTGGCGTTGGTCTCGGCCTGTATCTCTCATTGTCATTTCTCCGTTAATATCAATGGTTCTCTTTCGGGGTTCTTTGGTTCTACCAGGGGCCTCAGGCAGGGAGACCCATTGTCCCCCCTTCTCTTCATTTTAGGGGCGGAGTATCTTTCGCGTGGCCTTGACAGACTCTACTTGCGTCATCCTGCTATTAGGTATCATTCTAGTTGTGATCTTTTGATTTCCCACCTGGCCTATGCGGATGATATCATTATTTTTGCCAATGGTGGGTCTCGTGGGATGCAGCGTCTTTTAGACTTTCTGCATCACTATGAGAACTGTTCGGGACAGCTGGTGAACGCTTTCAAGAGTTCCCTGATTTTACCTTCGCGATGCTCAGAGCGCCTTCGCTCTAGACTTTTGCGTATCACTGGATTTGCGGAGGGTCATCTGCCGATCATGTACCTCGGAGTTCCCTTATTTCGGGGTAATAGGACGTGTTCCCTTTTTGAGCCCCTCTTACAGTCTGTTAGGATGCGGCTGGAGGGTTGGGAGATTCGTACTCTTTCTCCGGGGAGCCGCATGACCCTCATTCGTAGTGTGCTCCTCTCGATGCCCATATATTTGTTTCAGGTTGTTCAGCCTCCGTTGGCTGTCATGGAAAATCTTGAGCGAGTCTTTAATGCCTTTCTTTGGGGGTCTAGGCCCTTGGAGAAGAAATGGCATTGGGCTCGTTGGTCTCGGGCTTGCCTCCCCGTGGAAGAGGGGGGTCTTGGCTTCCGCAGATTGAAAGATCTCGTGGATAGCTTCTCCATAAAACTGTGGTTTCGGTTCAGGCAGGGATCTTCCCTCTGGGCCAAATTTTTGATGAGGAAATATTGTCTCTTGGCGCACCCAGCTTGTGTCTCTTCTCGTGGTTTTATCTCTCCCACTTGGCGGCGTTTGCTCCAGATCAGGCCTCGTGCGGAGAGTGGTATTCGCTGGCGTGTCGGCCATGGAGATGTTTCTTTTTGGGATGATTGTTGGTTCAGAGATGTTCCTCTGTCCAGTCAGACTGAAGTCTGTGGGGATCGTGGTGCTCGGGTTTCCCATTTTCTTTCGGAGGGAACCTGGGATTTTGACCTCCTCTGTTCAGTAGTTGCTCCTTCTATTGCGGAGCAGATTGTGTTGGTCCCGATTCTCTTGGGAGAGTTGGATTCGGCTCGTTGGATTCATAGCTCCGATGGTGCTTTTTCTGTCAAGTCCGCTTGGGAGTTGATCCGTTTGCGCGGTCCGATCTCTGGTATTAATCGCGCCTGTTGGGGTAGCTGGTTGAGGCCTACGATGTCATTCTTTCTTTGGAGATTTTGGCATCAGTGGCTCCCAGTTGATGAGGTGCTTCAGCGCCGTGGCTTTGCGTTAGCGTCTCGTTGTCAGTGTTGTGATATGTCTGAGACATTCACGCATGTGTTTATTCGCAGCCCGGTGGCTAGGCCTGTTTGGCATTTTTTTGGTGCGGTCTTTGGGGTTCGTATCCCTGACACTGAGGATTTCAGGTTATTCCTTAGTGCGTGGAAGAGGAATCTGGTCTGGGCTCCAGGGGCCATGTGAGGGAGTTTCTCCCTTTCATTATTTTGTGGTTTCTCTGGACTGCTCGGAATGATGCGAAGCATCGCCAGCTCTCCATATCTGGGGAGACGGTGAAATTCCAGATTTTATCTTACCTGCGCCTCGCCCATTCTGCGCGTACTATCAAACCCAAGCATTGGATGGGTTTCTTCCACGTGGCGCACTTACTGGTGATTTCGGTTTGCTTACACAGATATCATCGGACGGCGATTGTTCGTTGGCTTAAGCCGCCGTCAGGTTGTTTTAAGCTTAATGTGGATGGGAGCTCGAGAGGGAATCCAGGGGATTCTACAGTTGGTGGCGTTGTTCGTGATCATTCTGGGCGGGTCTTGTTATCGTTCAGTGAGTTCATTGGAGCTGGATCCACTAGCCGAGCAGAACTTTGGGCAGTCTGGAGGGGTCTCCTTATTTGTTCTGATCTTTCTCTTTTCCCTCTTTGGATTGAGGTTGATTCCCAGATTTCTATTCAGATCCTCCGCTCTCGTCAGTGTCGTTGGGGATTGGATCACATTGTGTCTAGGATTTTGGTTCTCTTGAGGGGGCGGATGGTTCATATCTCGCATATATACCGGGAGGGTAACTCGGTGGCGGATGCTTTGGCGGTTAGGGCTCATGACCTTAGGCAGTTTTCCTTAGAGATAGGTCCTTCCTTACCTAGCCACATCTCCATCCTTGCCCGTTCTGATCGTTCAGGGCTTCCATACCTCAGATCCAGATATTCTTAGCCATTTGCAGCCCACTCTTCCTTTTGGCTCTCTTTCTTTTTATATATATATGTATTTATTTTTCTTGCAGGTCTTTTGTCCTTGGAGGTTGTTTTTTATATCTCATTTGAGATGTGCAAGTTGGCCCAGACACTTGCACTCTCCTTGTTTTGTTCTTTTGGATTTGGGTGGGTCCCAGCACTCTCCGCGTTGGTGCTTTTCTTTGGATCATTCTTGTTATCCGGCCGGCGCTCACTGCAGGCTTCTCCTTGTCCGCCGCTTTATTACTTTTATGCTCTCTGGCCGATTGTTATGGTGGCTCTGGATGATCTTTTTCTATGGTCTCTCTGGCCCGGAGTCTCATTCATGTCGGGATTTATATGGTTTCTACTTTCGTTCCGTGATTTGGTGGCTCTGGTTGTTCTCTATTGGTTGCATCTTCTTTCAGAGTTACAGTCATGCTTGGATTTCTGATTTTATGAGCTCCGTCAGTTTTCTCCCTCTCCTTGGGTCTTGGAGCTTTTCTGACTTTCACTGGATTGCGGTCCTTCTTTTGTGTTTCGACCGTTTTAGCACAGTGACTTTCCAGCTGCATAATATTTTGATTGCCAGATCGTGTACAGTGGACCGATCTTGGATTAGGATGTATTTTTCAGTTTGGCATCACACTGGCAGATGGCTCAGAGATGGGTACCATCGGTGGCCTTTTGCACCTACTTCTGAGCCGGATTTCTACTGTTTAGATAGGTTTCGATTTATTTTCATGTATTTAGCGTCGCTTCTGGACGTTCATTTCTATTATGCTCCTTACCTAGGGATTAGTTTTTGGCTCACATATTTGCCACCCTAGATTTTGTTTTCTGTGTGTTGTGTGGAAGCTTTTCGAGAGGTCTTGGTATAGTCCCCCTCTCGTTAGGTTTTATGATGTATTTTTGTTTTGATGATATATACAGGTAGGGGTCTGCCTAACCCCCCCGCTTCCAGCGGTGTTTTATTTAAAAAAAAAAAAAAAAAAAAAAAAAAAAACCCTAAACCCTAAACCCCAAACCCCAAACCCCAAACCCCAAACCCTAAACCAGCGGAACACCAAACTCTTTCATAACATGGTTAAGAAGAAGCGTGTGGCTAATAAGATTTTCCGCATATGGGATGATGGGGTTTGCCTGACGTCTCCTGAGATGATTCAGCAGTCGGGTGCCTCATTTTTTCAGAACTTACTCACTGGGGATCCCTTTGTGCTTGATTGTCCTGATTTTTCGGGGTTTCCTTCGGTGATTTCTGATGAGGAGAATTATGGGATTACTGCTACCCCCTCCCTTGAGGAGGTGCGTGCGACTGTTTTCTCCATTTCTCCTGACAGTGTGGCAGGCCCTGATGGCTTCTCTTCGGCGTTTTTCTAGCATTGCTGGGAGATCGTTCATCAGGATGTGTTGGATGCGGTTTTGGATTTTTTCCGAGGCTCTCCCCTGCCCCAGAGCTTTACTGCCACCACGATTACTTTGATCCCAAAAGTCGAGGGTGCTAGGGCTTGGTCGGATTTCCGTCCGATCAGCTTGTGTAATGTCACGAACAAAATCATTTCTAAGTTGTTGTACTCTCGTTTGCGGGCTGTGGCGGAGAGACTCATTTCTTTGAATCAGAGTGGTTTTGTTCCGGGACGGATGATTTCTGATAACATCCTCCTTGCTCAGGAGCTCACTCATAGTCTCACTCTTCCCACTCGTGGTGGTAATGTTATTTTGAAGTTGGATATGGCTAAGGCCTATGATCGGGTCCAATGGCCTTTCCTTTTTGCTGTTTTGCGCCATTTTGGTTTCTCTGAGCAGGTTGTGGCGTTGGTCTCGGCCTGTATTTCTCATTGTCATTTCTCCGTTAATATCAATGGTTCTCTTTCGGGGTTCTTCGGTTCTACCAGGGGCCTCAGGCAGGGAGACCCATTGTCCCCCCTTCTCTTCATCTTAGGGGCAGAATATCTTTCGCGTGGCCTTGACAGACTCTACTTGCGTCATCCTGCTTTCAGGTACCGTTCTAGTTGTGATCTTTTGATTTCCCATCTGGCCTATGCTGATGATATCATTATTTTTGCCAATGGTGGGTCTCGTGGGATGCAGCGTCTTTTAGATTTTCTGCATCACTATGAGAACTGTTCGGGACAGCTGGTGAATGCTGTCAAGAGTTCCCTGATTCTTCCTCCGCGATGCTCTGAGCGCCTTCGCTCTAGACTTTTGCGTATCACTGGCTTTGCGGAGGGGCATCTGCCGATCAAGTACCTAGGAGTTCCCTTATTTCGAGGAAATAGGACGTGTTCTCATTTTGAGCCCCTCTTACAGTCTGTTAGGAGGCGGCTGGAGGGTTGGGAGATTCGTACTCTTTCTCCGGGGAGCCGCATGACCCTCATTCGTAGCGTGCTCCTCTCGATGCCCATATATTTGTTTCAGGTTGTTCAGCCTCCGTTGGCTGTCATGGAGAAACTTGAGAGAGCCTTTAATGCTTTTCTTTGGGGGTCTAGGCCCTTGGAGAAGAAATGGCATTGGGCTCGTTGGTCTCGGGCTTGCCTCCCCGTGGAAGAGGGGGGTCTTGGCTTCCGCAGATTGAAAGATCTCGTGGATAGCTTCTCCATAAAACTGTGGTTTCGGTTCAGGCAGGGATCTTCCCTCATGGGCCAAATTTTTGATGAGGAAATATTGCCTCTTGGCGCACCCAGCTTGTGTCTCTTCTCGTGGTTTTATCTCTCCCACTTGGCGGCGTTTGCTCCAGATCAGGCCTCGTGCGGAGAGTGGTATTCGCTGGCGTGTCGGCCATGGAGATCTTTCATTTTGGGATGATTGTTGGTTCAGGGATGTTCCCCTGTCCAGTCAGACTGAGGTCTGTGGAGATCGTGGTGCCCGGGTTTCCCATTTTCTTTCGGAGGGAACCTGGGATTTTGACCTCCTTTGTTCAGTAGTTGCTCCTTCTTTTGCGGAGCAGATTGTGTTGGTCCCGATTCTCTTGGGAGAGTTGGATTCGGCTCGTTGGATTCATAGCTCCGATGGTGCTTTTTCTGTAAAGTCCGCTTGGGAGTTGATCCGTTTGCGCGCCCCGATCTCTGGCATTAATCGCCCCTGTTGGGGTAGCTGGTTGAGGCCTACGATGTCATTCTTTCTTTGGAGATTTTGGCATCAGTGGCTCCCAGTTGATGAGGTGCTTCAGCGCCGTGGCTTTGCGTTAGCGTCTCGTTGTCAGTGTTGTGATATGTCTGAGACATTCACGCATGTGTTTATTCGCAGCCCGGTGGCTCGCCCTGTTTGGCATTTTTTTGGTGCTGTCTTTGGGGTTCGTATCCCTGACACTGAGGATTTCAGGTTATTCCTTAGTGCGTGGAAGAGGGATCTGGTCTGGGCTCCAGGGGGCCATGTGAGGGAGTTTCTCCCTTTCATTATTTTGTGGTTTCTCTGGACGGCTCGGAATGATGCGAAGCACCGCTTGCTCTCCATTTCTGGAGAGACTGGTGAAGTTCCAGATCTTGTCTTACCTGCGCCTCGCCCATTCTGCGCGTACTGTCAAACCCAAGCATTGGGTGGGTTATTTCCAGGTGGCGCGTTCGCTAGGGATTTCGGTTTGCTTTCACAGATATCATCGGACGGCGATTGTTCGTTGGCTTCGGCCGCCGTTCGGTTGTTTTAAGCTTAATGTGGATGGGAGTTCGAGAGGGAATCCTGGGGATTCTTCGGTTGGTGGCGTCGTTCGTGATCATTCTGGGCGGGTCTTGCTTTCGTTCAGTGAGTTCATTGGAGCTGGGTCTACTATCCGGGCGGAACTCTAGGCGGTCTGGAGGGGTCTTATCCTTTGTTCTGATCTTTCTCTTTTCCCTCTTTGGATTGAGGTTGATTCCCAGATTTCTATTCAGATCCTCCGATCTCGTCAGTGTTGTTGGGGGTTGGATCACATTATGTCTAGAATTTTGGTTCTCTTGAGGGGGCGTATGGTTCATATCTCGCACATATACAGGGAGGGTAATTCGGTGGCGGATGCTTTGGCGGCTAGGGCTCATGACCTTAGGCAGTTTACCTTAGAGTTAGGTCCTTCCTTACCCAGACACATCTCCATCCTTGCCCGTTCTGATCATTCAGGGCTTCCATACCTCAGATCCAGATATTCTTAGCCATTTGTAGCCCCTTCTTCTTTTTGGCTCTCTTTCTTTATCTATATATATGTATATTTTTTCTTGCAGGTCTTTTGTGCTTGGAGGTTGTTTTTTATATCACATTTGAGCGGTGCAAGTTGGCCCAGACACTTGCACTCTTCATATTTTGTTCCTTTGGATTTGGATGGGTCCCAGCACTTTCTCCGTCGGTGCTTTTCTTTGGACCATTCCTGTTATTCGGCTGGCGCTCACTGCAGACTTCTACTTGACCGCCGCTTTCTTACTTTTATGCTCTCTTGTCGATTGTTATGGTGGCTCTGGATGATATATTTCGGTGGTCTCTTTAGCCCGGAGCCTCATTCATCTCGGGAGTTATATGGTTTCTACTTCTGCTCCGTGCATTGGTGGCTCTGGACGTTCACTATTGGTTGCCTCTTATTTCAGAGTTACAGTCATGCTTGGATTTCTGATTTTATGAGCTCCTTCAGTTGTCCCCCTCTCCTTGGGTCTTTGAGATTTTCTGACTTGAGCTGGATTACGGTCCTCCTTTTGTGTTTCGACCATTTTTGCACAGTATCTTTCCAGCTGCATATTATTTTGACGGCCAGATCGTGTATAGCTGCCCGTTCTTGGATTAGGATGTACTTTTCAGATTGGCATTACATCCACAGACGGCTCAGAGATGGGTACCATCGATGGTCTTTTGCACCTACTTCTGAGCTGGATCACTACTGTTTAGATATGTTTCGCTTTGTTTTCATATATTTAGCGCTGATCATTTGTGTTTATTTGTATTATGCATTTTACTTAGGGATTAGTTTTTGGCTTGTGTATTTGCCACCCTAGGTTTCTGTTTTTCTATTTGTATGACTAGCCTTTTGAGAGGTGTTGATTTTATCCTCCTCTCTTTGGGTTTTATCTTGTATTTTGTGTTTGATGATATATACAGGTAGGGGTCTGCCTAACCCCCCCGCTTCTGGCGGTGTTTATTAATAAAAAAAAAAAAAAAAACCTAAACCCTAAACCCTAAACCCTAAACCCTAAACCCTAAACCAAACGAAACCAAACCAAACCAAAACCGAAAAAACGCTCTCAAGGAAAAAAAAAATTCCAAAATTACCCCAATTTGGCACTATTCACGTCATTACCGCCGCCATGTCACCGCCGCCGGATCCCGGCCGGCGACCACCCCCATTAGAACCGCCTCCCCTCGCCGATCAACATACCAAAATCTCAGACCGATTGGATTCCGGCAACGTCCCCGATTTTCAGTTCGAAATTTCGCCTGTTTTTACTTCTTCTTCGTCGCCGGCGGCCGCTGCTCTTCCCGGCACCGGAGGTACTTCTCCTGTATCGGTTTTTAGTCAGCTTTCCAGTGATACCCATGCGCGACCGGATTATTCACCTCAGCCGCCGTGTTCTTCGTTTTTGTCCTCGGCGCCACTGTTCACGTCTGCGCCGTCTGGTTTTCTCCAAATTCCGGCCATCCCCGGCAACCTCGTTGCTAATGGAACCCCGATCTTGAATCCCCTCACCCAGACGATCAGTTTGCCTCTGGTATCAGCCCCAACGCCGTTCGTATGCGACGGCAATTTCAGATCTACGATTTTCAGTCACTGTTCACCGATCGCGACGGCTTCCTTGCTCAATTCCTCCGGCGTCGCACCTCCATTTCTCAATTCCTCCATGGCGTTTACTCCCCCTTCATGGGCAATATCCCGGTATCTTCAATTTCTGGTTTCAGTCCGGCAATCGGAAACGCCCAATTTCCGATTTCTTCACCGTTTCCGACTACTGTGTTTACCGAGTTCACCCCTCCGCCGCCCGGTTCTGCTGGTTCCGACACCGGTTTCATGTTCGCTGCTACGTCGCCGGTCCTCGGTGGTGGTCCGGTGGGTCAGGGCCGAGTCAACTCGGTTGAGTCTCTTAGTCAAGTGTCGTGGGTCAACTCGGCAGTCACATCTGGTGCTTCTGCGGTCAATGTAAGTTCGAAAGTTGTTTCTCCTCATGTGTCTTTTAAGGACGTTTTGGCTCCCCCGTCTCCTCGTACGGTGAAGAATAGCTTTGATGATGTTCTCAACTCGATGGAGGAGATTCTCGAGCCTTCTTTTTTGGATGGGAAACCGGGTATTTTATTCCCGGATAAGGTAATTTCATCCCTTATTGAGCCATTTAAATTTGCATTGGTGGGTAAAATTTCTGGGAATCGGTCTGTGGTGCCCAATTCGATGATTTCTGTTGCCTTTGGCAAAGTGGGTTTGGTCAGACCGTTCAATTTGAAATTTTTACCCCGGGGTTTCATGGTCATTACTCTTTCTTGTGAAGAGGATTACGCACGGCTTTGGGCGCGTGGTAATATGATGGTTGGCTCACTTGGTATCCGTTTTTCTAAATGGACACCAGAATTCAAGTTTCAGGCGGAGTCGCCAGTTGCGCCAGTTTGGGCTCGACTTCCGGAATTACCTTTGCATTTATATGAGAAAAAAAGCCTTTGTGCTATTGCCAAGCTCTTGGGAAAGCCTATCAAAGTTGATGACCACACTGCTGAGGTGTCTCGTGGGGCCTATGCTTGCGTGTGTGTGGAAATTAATGTGTTGGAGCCTCCCGTAAAGCACATTTGGGTGGGCTGGGGTGATCACACTCAAGAGATTGAGGTTGTGTATGAGAGGATCCCGGCTTATTGCACTGATTGCAAAATGCTGGGACATGCGACGAGTGTTTGTTACTCTCATGGCAAGAATCCCCGGCCGATCCGGGCTAAGTCATTTGGTCCAGTCCCTCCATCTCAGACTGCTGCTTCGGGTCCGTCATCCCAGGAGGGTGTCATTTCTGATGAGGTCCAGGGTCATCAGGACCCTAATGCTGAGACTTTTGTTGGCCCTAAGCGTCGTAGAAGGAGACGGCCTGCGCGTCGAGTTCCACCTGCTGCTGTTCCTCCTTCAGGGCAGGCTCCTTCACAGTCGAAGAGTACTTCGAATGCTTTTGATGTCCTTTCTCCTTTGCAGAAGGAGGCGCAGCTCTTTGATTCTAGTGCGTTAGTTGGTTCCACTTCTGAGTCTGGGCCCCGCTTTGGGGATGTGGGTGTTGATTTCACCGGGGGTCCTCCTTTGGAGCATGCTCCATCCGAGGGTATGGATACTGTTGGTTTGAGTTCACCCACCGTTGTTGTTTCCCCGTTGGCATTAGGTGGTGTGTCAGCCCAGTCTGGGGCTAAAGATTTGGAGGAGGAGGATGTTATTCCTTTTGTTGATTGTGTGGAAGTTTTGGGGTCTCCGCATGCTGGTATTGACACGGTGTTTTCTGAACCCGTGATTTGTTTGGAGAATCATAGTTGTCACTCGATCCCTTCTGGCCCTTCGTCCCCTGCTGATGCGTCTTCTTTGTTTACTCAGCTGGTTGATAGACAGGGTTCTCCTATTTCTGAGAGGGTTGTCCGTGAGAGGTTTGTTGAGGATCTTGACCAGGTTTTTGATAGACTTTCTGAACCGGGTGATGACCGTGCGTCTGAGGACGGCGTCCTGGACTCAGATATGCCAGATGTTAAGAAAAAGAGGGGGAGGGATGATCCCCCTGGGTCGCTCAGGAAGCGATCGGGCATTTCTGCTGCCCGTTCATCATGAATTTCCTAATCTGGAATATCCGGGGACTCCGGGGTTCGGAGTCCCAACAGAGGCTTCATGCTTTTGTTAAGGAGAAACAGATTAAGATTTTGACTGTTTTGGAGCCGATGATTGATTTAGATCAGAGATTCATGACTCGTCGTCTTGGTTTTTCTCGAGTCATTTCGAATCTCTCTGGTCACATTTGGGTGTTTTTTGCTGCTGATGTGCAGGCTGAGTGTGTCCTTGATCATGCTCAGTTCCTTCACATTAAGGTTTCTGCCCCTTTTTTACCCACATCTGTTTTTTGTTCTTTTGTTTATGCCAGATGTGATTATATTGAGCGTCGGGACCTCTGGTCTTCCCTGCTTCACGTCAAGCCTGTTCTGGGTCCTTGGCTGGTTGGTGGGGATTTCAATGTTGTTCGTGATGCGTCTGAGTGTTTGGGCACCCGTGGTGGTAGGTTGCTACCCATGGAGGAGTTCAACACTTTCATTATGGATTCTGGTTTGATTGATGCTGGTTTTGAGGGGTCTTCGTTCACTTGGACGAATAAGACCGTTTGGAAGCGGTTGGACAGGGTTATGGTTTCTGTTGATTGGGGTGATCATTTCAGCTCCATTCGAGTTGAACATCTCCCCCGTATTGTTTCTGACCACTGTCCGCTTTTGGTTACCACTCCGGTTTTTGCCCGTGGGCCGAGCTCGTTTCGCTTCCAGCGTATGTGGCTTCGGCATCATGGTTTTTTGCAGACTGTCAGGCTCAATTGGAATTTGCCTTGCAGTCTAATTGGTATGTCGCGTCTTTTTGTCAAGTTGAAGCGTCTTAAGAATCACCTCAAGTGGTGGAGTCGGGATGTTTTTGGTAACATCTTTGATAAAATCACCGAGGCTGAGAGCGCAGTTCGTTCCGCTGAGCTTGCTTGTGAGGCCGATCCTTCTGATTCGAATTGGACTGCCCTGTCCGATCGTAATGCGGATCTGGCCCGTGTCACCGCCATGGAGGCGGATTTTTGGAAACAAAAAGCTGCATGCAACTGGCTAGAGGATGGTGAGCGGAACACCAAACTCTTTCATAACATGGTTAAGAAGAAGCGTGTGGCTAATAAGATTTTCCGCATATGGGATGATGGGGTTTGCCTGACGTCTCCTGAGATGATTCAGCAGTCGGGTGCCTCATTTTTTCAGAACTTACTCACTGGGGATCCCTTTGTGCTTGATTGTCCTGATTTTTCGGGGTTTCCTTCGGTGATTTCTGATGAGGAGAATTATGGGATTACTGCTACCCCCTCCCTTGAGGAGGTGCGTGCGACTGTTTTCTCCATTTCTCCTGACAGTGTGGCAGGCCCTGATGGCTTCTCTTCGGCGTTTTTCCAGCATTGCTGGGAGATCGTTCATCAGGATGTGTTGGATGCGGTTTTGGATTTTTTCCGAGGCTCTCCCCTGCCCCAGAGCTTTACTGCCACCACGATTACTTTGATCCCAAAAGTCGAGGGTGCTCGGGCTTGGTCGGATTTCCGTCCGATCAGCCTGTGTAATGTCACGAACAAAATCATTTCTAAGTTGTTGTACTCTCGTTTGCGGGCTGTGGCGGAGAGACTCATTTCTTTGAAACAGAGTGGTTTTGTTCCGGGACGGATGATTTCTGATAACATCCTCCTTGCTCAGAAGCTCACTCATAGTCTCACTCTTCCCACTCGTGGTGGTAATGTTATTTTGAAGTTGGATATGGCTAAGGCCTATGATCGGGTCCAATGGCCTTTCCTTTTTGCTGTTTTGCGCCATTTTGGTTTCTCTGAGCAGGTTGTGGCGTTGGTCTCGGCCTGTATTTCTCATTGTCATTTCTCCGTTAATATCAATGGTTCTCTTTCGGGGTTCTTCGGTTCTACCAGGGGCCTCAGGCAGGGAGACCCATTGTCCCCCCTTCTCTTCATCTTAGGGGCGGAGTATCTTTCGCGTGGCCTTGACAGACTCTACTTGCGTCATCCTGCTTTCAGGTACCGTTCTAGTTGTGATCTTTTGATTTCCCATCTGGCCTATGCTGATGATATCATTATTTTTGCCAATGGTGGGTCTCGTGGGATGCAGCGTCTTTTAGATTTTCTGCATCACTATGAGAACTGTTCGGGACAGCTGGTGAATGCTGTCAAGAGTTCCCTGATTCTTCCTCCGCGATGCTCTGAGCGCCTTCGCTCTAGACTTTTGCGTATCACTGGCTTTGCGGAGGGGCATCTGCCGATCAAGTACCTAGGAGTTCCCTTATTTCGAGGAAATAGGACGTGTTCTCATTTTGAGCCCCTCTTACAGTCTGTTAGGAGGCGGCTGGAGGGTTGGGAGATTCGTACTCTTTCTCCGGGGAGCCGCATGACCCTCATTCGTAGCGTGCTCCTCTCGATGCCCATATATTTGTTTCAGGTTGTTCAGCCTCCGTTGGCTGTCATGGAGAAACTTGAGAGAGCCTTTAATGCTTTTCTTTGGGGGTCTAGGCCCTTGGAGAAGAAATGGCATTGGGCTCGTTGGTCTCGGGCTTGCCTCCCCGTGGAAGAGGGGGGTCTTGGCTTCCGCAGATTGAAAGATCTCGTGGATAGCTTCTCCATAAAACTGTGGTTTCGGTTCAGGCAGGGATCTTCCCTCTGGGCCAAATTTTTGATGAGGAAATATTGCCTCTTGGCGCACCCAGCTTGTGTCTCTTCTCGTGGTTTTATCTCTCCCACTTGGCGGCGTTTGCTCCAGATCAGGCCTCGTGCGGAGAGTGGTATTCGCTGGCGTGTCGGCCATGGAGATCTTTCATTTTAGGATGATTGTTGGTTCAGGGATGTTCCCCTGTCCAGTCAGACTGAGGTCTGTGGAGATCGTGGTGCCCGGGTTTCCCATTTTCTTTCGGAGGGAACCTGGGATTTTGACCTCCTTTGTTCAGTAGTTGCTCCTTCTTTTGCGGAGCAGATTGTGTTGGTCCCGATTCTCTTGGGAGAGTTGGATTCGGCTCGTTGGATTCATAGCTCCGATGGTGCTTTTTCTGTAAAGTCCGCTTGGGAGTTGATCCGTTTGCGCGCCCCGATCTCTGGCATTAATCGCCCCTGTTGGGGTAGCTGGTTGAGGCCTACGATGTCATTCTTTCTTTGGAGATTTTGGCATCAGTGGCTCCCAGTTGATGAGGTGCTTCAGCGCCGTGGCTTTGCGTTAGCGTCTCGTTGTCAGTGTTGTGATATGTCTGAGACATTCACGCATGTGTTTATTCGCAGCCCGGTGGCTCGCCCTGTTTGGCATTTTTTTGGTGCTGTCTTTGGGGTTCGTATCCCTGACACTGAGGATTTCAGGTTATTCCTTAGTGCGTGGAAGAGGGATCTGGTCTGGGCTCCAGGGGGCCATGTGAGGGAGTTTCTCCCTTTCATTATTTTGTGGTTTCTCTGGACGGCTCGGAATGATGCGAAGCACCGCTTGCTCTCCATTTCTGGAGAGACGGTGAAGTTCCAGATCTTGTCTTACCTGCGCCTCGCCCATTCTGCGCGTACTGTCAAACCCAAGCATTGGGTGGGTTATTTCCAGGTGGCGCGTTCGCTAGGGATTTCGGTTTGCTTTCACAGATATCATCGGACGGCGATTGTTCGTTGGCTTCGGCCGCCGTTCGGTTGTTTTAAGCTTAATGTGGATGGGAGTTCGAGAGGGAATCCTGGGGATTCTTCGGTTGGTGGCGTCGTTCGTGATCATTCTGGGCGGGTCTTGCTTTCGTTCAGTGAGTTCATTGGAGCTGGGTCTACTATCCGGGCGGAACTCTGGGCGGTCTGGAGGGGTCTTATCCTTTGTTCTGATCTTTCTCTTTTCCCTCTTTGGATTGAGGTTGATTCCCAGATTTCTATTCAGATCCTCCGATCTCGTCAGTGTTGTTGGGGGTTGGATCACATTATGTCTAGGATTTTGGTTCTCTTGAGGGGGCGTATGGTTCATATCTCGCACATATACAGGGAGGGTAATTCGGTGGCGGATGCTTTGGCGGCTAGGGCTCATGACCTTAGGCAGTTTACCTTAGAGTTAGGTCCTTCCTTACCCAGACACATCTCCATCCTTGCCCGTTCTGATCATTCAGGGCTTCCATACCTCAGATCCAGATATTCTTAGCCATTTGTAGCCCCTTCTTCCTTTTGGCTCTCTTTCTTTATCTATATATATGTATATTTTTTCTTGCAGGTCTTTTGTGCTTGGAGGTTGTTTTTTATATCACATTTGAGCGGTGCAAGTTGGCCCAGACACTTGCACTCTTCATATTTTGTTCCTTTGGATTTGGGTGGGTCCCAGCACTTTCTCCGTCGGTGCTTTTCTTTGGACCATTCCTGTTATTCGGCTGGCGCTCACTGCAGACTTCTACTTGACCGCCGCTTTCTTACTTTTATGCTCTCTTGTCGATTGTTATGGTGGCTCTGGATGATATATTTCGGTGGTCTCTTTAGCCCGGAGCCTCATTCATCTCGGGAGTTATATGGTTTCTACTTCTGCTCCGTGCATTGGTGGCTCTGGACGTTCACTATTGGTTGCCTCTTATTTCAGAGTTACAGTCATGCTTGGATTTCTGATTTTATGAGCTCCGTCAGTTGTCCCCCTCTCCTTGGGTCTTTGAGATTTTCTGACTTGAGCTGGATTACGGTCCTCCTTTTGTGTTTCGACCATTTTTGCACAGTATCTTTCCAGCTGCATATTATTTTGACGGCCAGATCGTGTATAGCTGCCCGTTCTTGGATTAGGATGTGCTTTTCAGATTGGCATTACATCGACAGACGGCTCAGAGATGGGTACCATCGATGGTCTTTTGCACCTACTTCTGAGCTGGATCACTACTGTTTAGATATGTTTCGCTTTGTTTTCATATATTTAGCGCTGATCATTTGTGTTTATTTGTATTATGCATTTTACTTAGGGATTAGTTTTTGGCTTGTGTATTTGCCACCCTAGGTTTCTGTTTTTCTATTTGTATGACTAGCCTTTTGAGAGGTGTTGATTTTATCCTCCTCTCTTTGGGTTTTATCTTGTATTTTGTGTTTGATGATATATACAGGTAGGGGTCTGCCTAACCCCCCCGCTTCCGGCGGTGTTTATTACTAAAAAAAAAAAAAAAAAAAAAAAAAAAAAAAACCCTAAACCCTAAACCCTAAACCCTAAACCAAACCAACCCCATTTTGCCCCAAAATTTTTTCTCTCATTTGTGAATAGTGTCAAAAAAACCCCAATTTCGCCCTAAAAATCGCCCCCATTTCGGCGCCGGTTTCCGGCCGGCCACCGGTACGATCAGGTGCGCCTCGGCGAGACGAGGCTGCTGTCCAAATTTCAGGTCCAACGGAGGTCGTTTCTCCGGCAAAATCGACGGTCAAAGCTCCGGAAATTGCGCAGATTCCGTCGCCCGGAATCACACCTGTCTTCGGTCATCGTCCGGCGACGATTGTTACACCATTCGAATCGTCTCCTCCAGTCGATCCTCTGGTCCAAAAATCAGCCCAAACGGAGTTCATTTGCATCCCGAAATCGTCCGGCGATGTTCCGTCAGTACTGTTCACCGCGACGCCGAATGTTTCGGCTCCGATTACGGCCAGCTCCGGTCTTGGTTCTCCGATCAAGACCCCGATCCGGAATGCCCAGGACCAGGCGCGTCCATTGGTATCTTCAATTGCTTCGTCGGCGTCCGGTGGCGGCGGGAATTTCAGATCTACGAATTTCAGCCCCCAAGTTATATATGCGTTGGCTTCAAAACTCAATTACTCCGGATCGGTTGCTGATTTTTGCAATTCCTCTCTACTACAAACTCATCAAGCCATGGGTAAGATTTCTATGCCTTCAATTTCGGAAAATTCATCGCCGATCGGAAACACCCAAAATCAAGTGTTTGGTTCGTCTCCGGCGAATGTTTCCGGTCAATTGCCTCCGTTTCAGCCCGGTTCTTCACCTTTGGTCACCGGTTCCGTGACCCCCTCGTCGTCGCCGGTGGTTGGTGGTGCTCCGGTGGTTGTCTCGCCGTCGCCGGTTTTTGCCGGTCAATCGATGGTCAACTCTTCGGTTTCTTTTGCAAATGCAATTCCGGCTTCTGTTTCCGCTTCCTCAGCAACTCCCTTGGCTTCTTTTAGGGATGTTACTGCTCCTTCTCCAGCCAGACAGAGTTTTGCCGGGTTTGGTGGTTTGGTGGGCGAGATTCCTGAACCGGCCGTTGTTGATGGTATACCGGGTATTCTATTCCCGGATCAGGTTATTTCTTCTCTGTCAGTGCCTTTTAAATTTGCGTTGATTGGCCGTGTTACAGGGAACCGGGGTGTTACACCCAATAGTGATATCTTGGCTGCTTTTTCTCGTTTTGGCTTTTTGGCCTCATTTACATTGAAATTTCTTCCCCGAGGATTTCTGGTTCTTATTTTCTCTAGCGAGGAAGATTATTTGAAGTTCTGGCATCCTCCAGATGACCACATGGAGGGTCCATATCAACACAATCTAATCCAACAGGATCAGGCTCCGCGTCCTGCCCATGCGAGAGCACCTCAAAAGGATTCAACTCAAGAGGATTCTTTCTTGGAAGAACCTGCCGAACTGGCCTCTTTCTCCCTCTACGTCTGGGACCCGTGCCAGTTTTCTGAAGCTGAGGCTGGGTCCCCAAATTAAAACCAGAATTAACACCCCCTGGAGGGGCAGACTCTGTAGATGGGGGAGACTGGCCAGAAGCACGGTCAGCAGGCTTAGGACGAACAGGTTTGGGATTTTTTCCATGGGAATAACAAACACTGGTCGAATGACCCAGCATTTTGCAATCCATGCAGTACCCGGGGATTCGCTCATAAATGACTTCAATTTCTTGAGCATGGTCACCCCAACCCACCCAAATCTCTTTGACTGGCGGTTCGAGCACATTAATTTCAACACAGACGCGAGCAAAAGCGCCTCGAGAAGAATCTGCAGTATGATCATCCATCTTCACCGGTTTCCCCACAATTTTGGCCAAAGCAAAGAGACTTTGCTTAGAAAACAAATGAAGGGGAAGACCCGGGAAGCGGATCCAAACTGGGGCAATGGGTGACTCCTCCTGAAGATTAAACTCTGGCGTCCACTTAGAGAAGCGGACCGACAGAGGTCCAACCTGCATAACCCCCTTGGTCCAAAAGAACGCATAGTCTTCTTCACAAGCAAGAGTGAGAACAAGAAAACCCCGAGGCATGAACTTTAAGTCAAAAGATCTAACTAGCCCCAGTTTAGCAAAAGCCGCAGAAATACCAGAATTTGGAACTAGAGATCGATTCCCTGAAATTTTTCCAACCAAAGCAAATTTGAAAGGTTCTGCGAGGGTAGAAATAACCTCATCCGGGAAGAGAATACCCGGTTTTCCATTTCGAAGAGTCGGCACAGGCATGTCATTCATAGAGTTGTGCAACTCATCAAAGCTTTTTTTGGCCGTCCGAGGGGATGGTGGAGTCAGGATATCACGAAATGAGACAGTAAGCGGAATAGGAACACGCGTACCTGGTTTGACCGTTTCAGCACAAGGGTTGACTGCCGAGTCAACTCGTCCTTCACGGTGATTCGACTCGACCGAGTTGACTCGTGAGTCACCTACCGGAGCACCACCATGGACCGGCGACGGTGAGGGGAGTCCAGAACCGGGACCAATTCGTGCAGACTCGGGCATTGGAGGGTCCGATTTAACCAAAGGATGTGAAGAAACTCGATTTTGCCCTAGAAATTGGGCGTTTCCGACCGGTGGCCGGAAACCGGAAATTGAAGATGGCAAAATGCGACCCATACCTGGACGATCAACCCCTAAAGAGGAATTGAAGAAAGAAGCCGGAATAGTGCCTGAAATCGGCGGTGAGAAAGACGGAAGAGAGGCGTCCAACGGCGAGTTCTTAGATCTGAAATTCACGGCTGATTTGAACTCCGATTGGAGTGATTCATGAACCATTGGAATCGTCTGGACGAGAGGGTCACAGATCGGGGTCGGGATGGAACATTGGATGTCGGAGTTGGCCGGAATCGACGAAACAAGCGACGGCTGCGCAGTGAACAGTGACTGCGGAGCTTTGAACGGAGATGACGCCGGAACGGGGTAACTGGACGGTCGCGCAGGTGCCGGAAATGAAAGGGGAGGGTGAGGCGAAGAGAATGATGAATGGCCCGTACCAGGAGGAGCGACGGTTGCCGGCGCCGACGACGGGGAAGAAATCGCCGCGATTTTGACCGGAGAAATGAGTGGGTAATCGGACTCCATTTGAGCTGAAATTTTGTAGGGAGGGTCGTCGTGAGGTGGCGGTTCAGATGGTGTGGTTGGCCGGCCGGGATCCAGCGGCGGTGGCATGGCGGTGGGTAGGGCGTGAATAGTGACGGGTTTAGTGTGTTTTTTCTCACCTTTTACTGTGTGTTTTTTCAGAGAAAATTTTTTTGGGGGCAAATGGTTTGGTTTGGTTTAGGGTTTAGGGTTTTTTTTTTTTTTTTTTTTTTTTTTTATTAATAAACACCGCCGGAAGCGGGGGGGTTAGGCAGACCCCTACCTGTATATATCATCAAACACAAAATACAAGATAAAACCCAAAGAGAGGAGGATAAAATCAACACCTCTCAAAAGGCTAGTCATACAAATAGAAAAACAGAAACCTAGGGTGGCAAATACACAAGCCAAAAACTAATCCCTAAGTAAAATGCATAATACAAATAAACACAAATGATCAGCGCTAAATATATGAAAACAAAGCGAAACATATCTAAACAGTAGTGATCCAGCTCAGAAGTAGGTGCAAAAGACCATCGATGGTACCCATCTCTGAGCCGTCTGTCGATGTAATGCCAATCTGAAAAGCACATCCTAATCCAAGAACGGGCAGCTATACACGATCTGGCCGTCAAAATAATATGCAGCTGGAAAGATACTGTGCAAAAATGGTCGAAACACAAAAGGAGGACCGTAATCCAGCTCAAGTCAGAAAATCTCAAAGACCCAAGGAGAGGGGGACAACTGACGGAGCTCATAAAATCAGAAATCCAAGCATGACTGTAACTCTGAAATAAGAGGCAACCAATAGTGAACGTCCAGAGCCACCAATGCACGGAGCAGAAGTAGAAACCATATAACTCCCGAGATGAATGAGGCTCCGGGCTAAAGAGACCACCGAAATATATCATCCAGAGCCACCATAACAATCGACAAGAGAGCATAAAAGTAAGAAAGCGGCGGTCAAGTAGAAGTCTGCAGTGAGCGCCAGCCGAATAACAGGAATGGTCCAAAGAAAAGCACCGACGGAGAAAGTGCTGGGACCCACCCAAATCCAAAGGAACAAAATATGAAGAGTGCAAGTGTCTGGGCCAACTTGCACCGCTCAAATGTGATATAAAAAACAACCTCCAAGCACAAAAGACCTGCAAGAAAAAATATACATATATATAGATAAAGAAAGAGAGCCAAAAGGAAGAAGGGGCTACAAATGGCTAAGAATATCTGGATCTGAGGTATGGAAGCCCTGAATGATCAGAACGGGCAAGGATGGAGATGTGTCTGGGTAAGGAAGGACCTAACTCTAAGGTAAACTGCCTAAGGTCATGAGCCCTAGCCGCCAAAGCATCCGCCACCGAATTACCCTCCCTGTATATGTGCGAGATATGAACCATACGCCCCCTCAAGAGAACCAAAATCCTAGACATAATGTGATCCAACCCCCAACAACACTGACGAGATCGGAGGATCTGAATAGAAATCTGGGAATCAACCTCAATCCAAAGAGGGAAAAGAGAAAGATCAGAACAAAGGATAAGACCCCTCCAGACCGCCCAGAGTTCCGCCCGGATAGTAGACCCAGCTCCAATGAACTCACTGAACGAAAGCAAGACCCGCCCAGAATGATCACGAACGACGCCACCAACCGAAGAATCCCCAGGATTCCCTCTCGAACTCCCATCCACATTAAGCTTAAAACAACCGAACGGCGGCCGAAGCCAACGAACAATCGCCGTCCGATGATATCTGTGAAAGCAAACCGAAATCCCTAGCGAACGCGCCACCTGGAAATAACCCACCCAATGCTTGGGTTTGACAGTACGCGCAGAATGGGCGAGGCGCAGGTAAGACAAGATCTGGAACTTCACCGTCTCTCCAGAAATGGAGAGCAAGCGGTGCTTCGCATCATTCCGAGCCGTCCAGAGAAACCACAAAATAATGAAAGGGAGAAACTCCCTCACATGGCCCCCTGGAGCCCAGACCAGATCCCTCTTCCACGCACTAAGGAATAACCTGAAATCCTCAGTGTCAGGGATACGAACCCCAAAGACAGCACCAAAAAAATGCCAAACAGGGCGAGCCACCGGGCTGCGAATAAACACATGCGTGAATGTCTCAGACATATCACAACACTGACAACGAGACGCTAACGCAAAGCCACGGCGCTGAAGCACCTCATCAACTGGGAGCCACTGATGCCAAAATCTCCAAAGAAAAAATGACATCGTAGGCCTCAACCAGCTACCCCAACAGGGGCGATTAATGCCAGAGATCGGGGCGCGCAAACGGATCAACTCCCAAGCGGACTTTACAGAAAAAGCACCATCGGAGCTATGAATCCAACGAGCCGAATCCAACTCTCCCAAGAGAATCGGGACCAACACAATCTGCTCCGCAAAAGAAGGAGCAACTACTGAACAAAGGAGGTCAAAATCCCAGGTTCCCTCCGAAAGAAAATGGGAAACCCGGGCACCACGATCTCCACAGACCTCAGTCTGACTGGACAGGGGAACATCCCTGAACCAACAATCATCCCAAAATGAAAGATCTCCATGGCTGACACGCCAGCGAATACCACTCTCCGCACGAGGCCTGATCTGGAGCAAACGCCGCCAAGTGGGAGAGATAAAACCACGAGAAGAGACACAAGCTGGGTGCGCCAAGAGGCAATATTTCCTCATCAAAAATTTGGCCCAGAGGGAAGATCCCTGCCTGAACCGAAACCACAGTTTTATGGAGAAGCTATCCACGAGATCTTTCAATCTGCGGAAGCCAAGACCCCCCTCTTCCACGGGGAGGCAAGCCCAAGACCAACGAGCCCAATGCCATTTCTTCTCCAAGGGCCTAGACCCCCAAAGAAAAGCATTAAAGGCTCTCTCAAGTTTCTCCATGACAGCCAACGGAGGCTGAACAACCTGAAACAAATATATGGGCATCGAGAGGAGCACGCTACGAATGAGGGTCATGCGGCTCCCCGGAGAAAGAGTACGAATCTCCCAACCCTCCAGCCGCCTCCTAACAGACTGTAAGAGGGGCTCAAAATGAGAACACGTCCTATTTCCTCGAAATAAGGGAACTCCTAGGTACTTGATCGGCAGATGCCCCTCCGCAAAGCCAGTGATACGCAAAAGTCTAGAGCGAAGGCGCTCAGAGCATCGCGGAGGAAGAATCAGGGAACTCTTGACATCATTCACCAGCTGTCCCGAACAGTTCTCATAGTGATGCAGAAAATCTAAAAGACGCTGCATCCCACGAGACCCACCATTGGCAAAAATAATGATATCATCAGCATAGGCCAGATGGGAAATCAAAAGATCACAACTAGAACGGTACCTGAAAGCAGGATGACGCAAGTAGAGTCTGTCAAGGCCACGCGAAAGATACTCCGCCCCTAAGATGAAGAGAAGGGGGGACAATGGGTCTCCCTGCCTGAGGCCCCTGGTAGAACCGAAGAACCCCGAAAGAGAACCATTGATATTAACGGAGAAATGACAATGAGAAATACAGGCCGAGACCAACGCCACAACCTGCTCAGAGAAACCAAAATGGCGCAAAACAGCAAAAAGGAAAGGCCATTGGACCCGATCATAGGCCTTAGCCATATCCAACTTCAAAATAACATTACCACCACGAGTGGGAAGAGTGAGACTATGAGTGAGCTCCTGAGCAAGGAGGATGTTATCAGAAATCATCCGTCCCGGAACAAAACCACTCTGTTTCAAAGAAATGAGTCTCTCCGCCACAGCCCGCAAACGAGAGTACAACAACTTAGAAATGATTTTGTTCGTGACATTACACAGGCTGATCGGACGGAAATCCGACCAAGCCCGAGCACCCTCGACTTTTGGGATCAAAGTAATCGTGGTGGCAGTAAAGCTCTGGGGCAGGGGAGAGCCTCGGAAAAAATCCAAAACCGCATCCAACACATCCTGATGAACGATCTCCCAGCAATGCTGGAAAAACGCCGAAGAGAAGCCATCAGGGCCTGCCACACTGTCAGGAGAAATGGAGAAAATAGTCGCACGCACCTCCTCAAGGGAGGGGGTAGCAGTAATCCCATAATTCTCCTCATCAGAAATCACCGAAGGAAACCCCGAAAAATCAGGACAATCAAGCACAAAGGGATCCCCAGTGAGTAAGTTCTGAAAAAATGAGGCACCCGACTGCTGAATCATCTCAGGAGACGTCAGGCAAACCCCATCATCCCATATGCGGAAAATCTTATTAGCCACACGCTTCTTCTTAACCATGTTATGAAAGAGTTTGGTGTTCCGCTCACCATCCTCTAGCCAGTTGCATGCAGCTTTTTGTTTCCAAAAATCCGCCTCCATGGCGGTGACACGGGCCAGATCCGCATTACGATCGGACAGGGCAGTCCAATTCGAATCAGAAGGATCGGCCTCACAAGCAAGCTCAGCGGAACGAACTGCGCTCTCAGCCTCGGTGATTTTATCAAAGATGTTACCAAAAACATCCCGATTCCACCACTTGAGGTGATTCTTAAGACGCTTCAACTTGACAAAAAGACGCGACATACCAATTAGACTGCAAGGCAAATTCCAATTGAGCCTGACAGTCTGCAAAAAACCATGATGCCGAAGCCACATACGCTGGAAGCGAAACGAGCTCGGCCCACGGGCAAAAACCGGAGCGGTAACCAAAAGCGGACAGTGGTCAGAAACAGTACGGGGGAGATGTTCAACTCGAATGGAGCTGAAATGATCACCCCAATCAACAGAAACCATAACCCTGTCCAACCGCTTCCAAACGGTCTTATTCGTCCAAGTGAACGAAGACCCCTCAAAACCAGCATCAATCAAACCAGAATCCATAATGAAAGTGTTGAACTCCTCCATGGGTAGCAACCTACCACCACGGGTGCCCAAACACTCAGACGCATCACGAACAACATTGAAATCCCCACCAACCAGCCAAGGACCCAGAACAGGCTTGACGTGAAGCAGGGAAGACCAGAGGTCCCGACGCTCAATATAATCACATCTGGCATAAACAAAAGAACAAAAAACAGATGTGGGTAAAAAAGGGGCAGAAACCTTAATGTGAAGGAACTGAGCATGATCAAGGACACACTCAGCCTGCACATCAGCAGCAAAAAACACCCAAATGTGACCAGAGAGATTCGAAATGACTCGAGAAAAACCAAGACGACGAGTCATGAATCTCTGATCTAAATCAATCATCGGCTCCAAAACAGTCAAAATCTTAATCTGTTTCTCCTTAACAAAAGCATGAAGCCTCTGTTGGGACTCCGAACCCCGGAGTCCCCGGATATTCCAGATTAGGAAATTCATGATGAACGGGCAGCAGAAATGCCCGATCGCTTCCTGAGCGACCCAGGGGGATCATCCCTCCCCCTCTTTTTCTTAACATCTGGCATATCTGAGTCCAGGACGCCGTCCTCAGACGCACGGCCATCACCCGGTTCAGAAAGTCTATCAAAAACCTGGTCAAGATCCTCAACAAACCTCTCACGGACAACCCTCTCAGAAATAGGAGAACCCTGTCTATCAACCAGCTGAGTAAACAAAGAAGACGCATCAGCAGGGGACGAAGGGCCAGAAGGGATCGAGTGACAACTATGATTCTCCAAACAAATCACGGGTTCAGAAAACACCGTGTCAATACCAGCATGCGGAGACCCCAAAACTTCCACACAATCAACAAAAGGAATAACATCCTCCTCCTCCAAATCTTTAGCCCCAGACTGGGCTGACACACCACCTAATGCCAACGGGGAAACAACAACGGTGGGTGAACTCAAACCAACAGTATCCATACCCTCGGATGGAGCATGCTCCAAAGGAGGACCCCCGGTGAAATCAACACCCACATCCCCAAAGCGGGGCCCAGACTCAGAAGTGGAACCAACTAACGCACTAGAATCAAAGAGCTGCGCCTCCTTCTGCAAAGGAGAAAGGACATCAAAAGCATTCGAAGTACTCTTCGACTGTGAAGGAGCCTGCCCTGAAGGAGGAACAGCAGCAGGTGGAACTCGACGCGCAGGCCGTCTCCTTCTACGACGCTTAGGGCCAACAAAAGTCTCAGCATTAGGGTCCTGATGACCCTGGACCTCATCAGAAATGACACCCTCCTGGGATGACGGACCCGAAGCAGCAGTCTGAGATGGAGGGACTGGACCAAATGACTTAGCCCGGATCGGCCGGGGATTCTTGCCATGAGAGTAACAAACACTCGTCGCATGTCCCAGCATTTTGCAATCAGTGCAATAAGCCGGGATCCTCTCATACACAACCTCAATCTCTTGAGTGTGATCACCCCAGCCCACCCAAATGTGCTTTACGGGAGGCTCCAACACATTAATTTCCACACACACGCGAGCATAGGCCCCACGAGACACCTCAGCAGTGTGGTCATCAACTTTGATAGGCTTTCCCAAGAGCTTGGCAATAGCACAAAGGCTTTTTTTCTCATATAAATGCAAAGGTAATTCCGGAAGTCGAGCCCAAACTGGCGCAACTGGCGACTCCGCCTGAAACTTGAATTCTGGTGTCCATTTAGAAAAACGGATACCAAGTGAGCCAACCATCATATTACCACGCGCCCAAAGCCGTGCGTAATCCTCTTCACAAGAAAGAGTAATGACCATGAAACCCCGGGGTAAAAATTTCAAATTGAACGGTCTGACCAAACCCACTTTGCCAAAGGCAACAGAAATCATCGAATTGGGCACCACAGACCGATTCCCAGAAATTTTACCCACCAATGCAAATTTAAATGGCTCAATAAGGGATGAAATTACCTTATCCGGGAATAAAATACCCGGTTTCCCATCCAAAAAAGAAGGCTCGAGAATCTCCTCCATCGAGTTGAGAACATCATCAAAGCTATTCTTCACCGTACGAGGAGACGGGGGAGCCAAAACGTCCTTAAAAGACACATGAGGAGAAACAACTTTCGAACTTACATTGACCGCAGAAGCACCAGATGTGACTGCCGAGTTGACCCACGACACTTGACTAAGAGACTCAACCGAGTTGACTCGGCCCTGACCCACCGGACCACCACCGAGGACCGGCGACGTAGCAGCGAACATGAAACCGGTGTCGGAACCAGCAGAACCGGGCGGCGGAGGGGTGAACTCGGTAAACACAGTAGTCGGAAACGGTGAAGAAATCGGAAATTGGGCGTTTCCGATTGCCGGACTGAAACCAGAAATTGAAGATACCGGGATATTGCCCATGAAGGGGGAGTAAACGCCATGGAGGAATTGAGAAATGGAGGTGCGACGCCGGAGGAATTGAGCAAGGAAGCCGTCGCGATCGGTGAACAGTGACTGAAAATCGTAGATCTGAAATTGCCGTCGCATACGAACGGCATTGGGGCTGATACCAGAGGCAAACTGATCGTCTGGGTGAGGGGATTCAAGATCGGGGTTCCATTAGCAACGAGGTTGCCGGGGATGGCCGGAATTTGGAGAAAACCAGACGGCGCAGACGTGAACAGTGGCGCCGAGGACAAAAACGAAGAACACGGCGGCTGAGGTGAATAATCCGGTCGCGCATGGGTATCACTGGAAAGCTGACTAAAAACCGATACAGGAGAAGTACCTCCGGTGCCGGGAAGAGCAGCGGCCGCCGGCGACGAAGAAGAAGTAAAAACAGGCGAAATTTCGAACTGAAAATCGGGGACGTTGCCGGAATCCAATCGGTCTGAGATTTTGGTATGTTGATCGGCGAGGGGAGGCGGTTCTAATGGGGGTGGTCGCCGGCCGGGATCCGGCGGCGGTGACATGGCGGCGGTAATGACGTGAATAGTGCCAAATTGGGGTAATTTTGGAATTTTTTTTTTCCTTGAGAGCGTTTTTTCGGTTTTGGTTTGGTTTGGTTTCGTTTGGTTTAGGGTTTAGGGTTTAGGGTTTTTTTTTTTTTTTTTTTTTTTTATTAATAAACACCGCCGGAAGCGGGGGGGTTAGGCAGACCCCTACCTGTATATATCATCAAACACAAAATACAAGATAAAACCCAAAGAGAGGAGGATAAAATCAACACCTCTCAAAAGGCTAGTCATACAAATAGAAAAACAGAAACCTAGGGTGGCAAATACACAAGCCAAAAACTAATCCCTAAGTAAAATGCATAATACAAATAAACACAAATGATCAGCGCTAAATATATGAAAACAAAGCGAAACATATCTAAACAGTAGTGATCCAGCTCAGAAGTAGGTGCAAAAGACCATCGATGGTACCCATCTCTGAGCCGTCTGTCGATGTAATGCCAATCTGAAAAGTACATCCTAATCCAAGAACGGGCAGCTATACATGATCTGGCCGTCAAAATAATATGCAGCTGGAAAGATACTGTGCAAAAATGGTCGAAACACAAAAGGAGGACCGTAATCCAGCTCAAGTCAGAAAATCTCAAAGACCCAAGGAGAGGGGGACAACTGACGGAGCTCATAAAATCAGAAATCCAAGCATGACTGTAACTCTGAAATAAGAGGCAACCAATAGTGAACGTCCAGAGCCACCAATGCACGGAGCAGAAGTAGAAACCATATAACTCCCGAGATGAATGAGGCTCCGGGCTAAAGAGACCACCGAAATATATCATCCAGAGCCACCATAACAATCGACAAGAGAGCATAAAAGTAAGAAAGCGGCGGTCAAGTAGAAGTCTGCAGTGAGCGCCAGCCGAATAACAGGAATGGTCCAAAGAAAAGCACCGACGGAGAAAGTGCTGGGACCCACCCAAATCCAAAGGAACAAAATATGAAGAGTGCAAGTGTCTGGGCCAACTTGCACCGCTCAAATGTGATATAAAAAACAACCTCCAAGCACAAAAGACCTGCAAGAAAAAATATACATATATATAGATAAAGAAAGAGAGCCAAAAGGAAGAAGGGGCTACAAATGGCTAAGAATATCTGGATCTGAGGTATGGAAGCCCTGAATGGTCAGAACGGGCAAGGATGGAGATGTGTCTGGGTAAGGAAGGACCTAACTCTAAGGTAAACTGCCTAAGGTCATGAGCCCTAGCCGCCAAAGCATCCGCCACCGAATTACCCTCCCTGTATATGTGCGAGATATGAACCATACGCCCCCTCAAGAGAACCAAAATCCTAGACATAATGTGATCCAACCCCCAACAACACTGACGAGATCGGAGGATCTGAATAGAAATCTGGGAATCAACCTCAATCCAAAGAGGGAAAAGAGAAAGATCAGAACAAAGGATAAGACCCCTCCAGACCGCCCAGAGTTCCGCCCGGATAGTAGACCCAGCTCCAATGAACTCACTGAACGAAAGCAAGACCCGCCCAGAATGATCACGAACGACGCCACCAACCGAAGAATCCCCAGGATTCCCTCTCGAACTCCCATCCACATTAAGCTTAAAACAACCGAACGGCGGCCGAAGCCAACGAACAATCGCCGTCCGATGATATCTGTAAAAGCAAACCGAAATCCCTAGCGAACGCGCCACCTGGAAATAACCCACCCAATGCTTGGGTTTGACAGTACGCGCAGAATGGGCGAGGCGCAGGTAAGACAAGATCTGGAACTTCACCGTCTCTCCAGAAATGGAGAGCAAGCGGTGCTTCGCATCATTCCGAGCCGTCCAGAGAAACCACAAAATAATGAAAGGGAGAAACTCCCTCACATGGCCCCCTGGAGCCCAGACCAGATCCCTCTTCCACGCACTAAGGAATAACCTGAAATCCTCAGTGTCAGGGATACGAACCCCAAAGACAGCACCAAAAAAATGCCAAACAGGGCGAGCCACCGGGCTGCGAATAAACACATGCGTGAATGTCTCAGACATATCACAACACTGACAACGAGACGCTAACGCAAAGCCACGGCGCTGAAGCACCTCATCAACTGGGAGCCACTGATGCCAAAATCTCCAAAGAAAGAATGACATCGTAGGCCTCAACCAGCTATCCCAACAGGGGCGATTAATGCCAGAGATCGGGGCGCGCAAACGGATCAACTCCCAAGCGGACTTTACAGAAAAATCACCATCGGAGCTATGAATCCAACGAGCCGAATCCAACTCTCCCAAGAGAATCGGGACCAACACAATCTGCTCCGCAAAAGAAGGAGCAACTACTGAACAAAGGAGGTCAAAATCCCAGGTACCCTCCGAAAGAAAATGGGAAACCCGGGCACCACGATCTCCACAGACCTCAGTCTGACTGGACAGGGGAACATCCCTGAACCAACAATCATCCCAAAATGAAACATCTCCCTGGCCGACACGCCAGCGAATACCACTCTCCGCACGAGGCCTGATCTGGAGCAAACGCCGCCAAGTGGGAGAGATAAAACCACGAGAAGAGACACAAGCTGGGTGCGCCAAGAGGCAATATTTCCTCATCAAAAATTTGGCACAGAGGGAAGATCCCTGCCGCAAGCTTACTAAGAAGGGACTTAAACCTCTGGGGACGGGGTTTAACGGTACCCGAAGTCTCACCAGGACCTGAAGCAGTGGGTAAATCTTGCAGTATCTCATAGTAATTCTTCGTCGAAATGGGCCGAGCCGGATCTTTCCTCACAACAGGTCGGCGTCGGGGACGCTTGGAAACATGTCCTATAAAATCAGTATCACCGGACTGTGGCGGATCAGACGCAACACCCTGAGGCTGCTCGGAAGGAGCCGGAAGCGGGGAATCCGATGCAACACCCTTACCATGAGGTCGGGTCCGGCGCGGGCGAGAAGACTTTCCATTACGAGAGCAAAAATCAAGTGAATGGCCCAACAACTGGCAATGAGAACAATAATGGGGAACTTGCTCATAGACCACCTCCACAACCTGACTATGATCACCCCAACCCACCCAGATACGCTCCGGACGAGCCTGAAGAACATCAATCTCAACACAAACTCTAGCAAAAGATCCTCTAGTCCCATCGGCGGTAATCTCATCAATCTTAACTGGATTACCTAAAATCTTAGCAATAGGAAACAAGCTCTGTTTAGCATAAAGATGCAAGGGCAAATCAATAAATCTGACCCAAACAGGAGCAATAGGAGAATCTGCCTCAAACTTGAATTCGGGAGTCCATTTCGAAAAACGAATCACTACAGACTGAATCGAAACAAGAGGCTTAGTCCAAAACCTCAAATAATCCTCCTCACAGGAAAGGGTGAGAACCATATATCCCCGAGGAAGAAAACGAACAGTATGAGAACCCAACAAACCAACACAAGACAAAGCAGATAAAATATCAGAATTAGGAGTCAAACCCCGGTTCCCAGTGATTCGCCCTACCAAAGCAAACTTAAAAGAAGCAGAGAGGGACGAAATAACCTGATCCGGGAACAAAATACCGGGAATCCCATCTCGAACAATCGGAGCTGGCACTTCTTCCATCGAGTCAACTATGTCAGCAAAACTCTGACTCGGCAAAACCGGAGACGTACGATTCAAAATATCCTTAAAAGAGACTGACGGAGGACAAGAAACCTTCGAAGAACGATCAAAAACAGCCGATGGAACAACCGAGGCAGCAATCCGCGAAGGAGGAACTGCCGGTCCAACTCGGCCGAGTGAACTCAGAGAGCCGACCGAGTTCACCGGAGAGTCACCAAACTGAGCACCACCTAATGCCGGAGAGGAGAATGCGAAGCCGGAACCGGCCATACCACTACCCGAACCGGCCGGAACGATTGTGACTCGGGACGAAATCGGTGATGAACTCGAGCCAAGAACACCAAATTGGGCGTTTCCGATCTCTGAATAATTTTCCGAAATTGGCAACATGGAACGATTGCCCATCCCTTGATTAGAGCTCTGGCCAAAGGAATTGAATTTTAGAGAAGTGTCGGCGCCGGAATTGAAGCAAACGTCCGACGAAGGCGAGTGAATAGAGCTTGTAATCGTAGATCTGAAAATCCCGTCCATCGGAGACGTTATAGACATCGGTGCTGGTACCATATGAAGCGCCTTGGAGTGGGTATTACAGATCGGGACCCCGATCGAACAAACACCATCGGAAGCGGCCGGAATCGAGAAAACCGTAGGCGGCGATTCTGTGAACAGTAAATTCGCGACTTTGCCGGATGAATTGGGGAACCAAACGGACTCCGATTGACCTGAAATTTGAACACAAGGTGCGATTTGAGAAGATGATTCTAGTGGTACAAGAGTCGTAGCCGGAAGATGAGCTTTAGCCGGCGCGATCGAGCTCGCCGGAAAATGCGCAGATTTCGAGCATTCAGACGTGGAATTGGCCGAGCAAAGGTGCTCCGATTGACCTGAAATTTTTACAGTAGCCTCGTCTCGTCGAGGCGCATCTGTTGGTGTCATTGGCCGGCCGGAAACCGGCGTTAACATGGAGGCGATTTTTGGGCGATTTTTGGCTTATTTTGGGTCACTATTCACTTTAGAGAAAAAATTTTAGGGGCGAAATGGTTTGGTTTAGGGTTTAGGGTTTGGGGTTTGGGGTTTGGGGTTTCGGGTTTGGGGTTTCGGGTTTGGGGTTTGGGGTTTGGGGTTTGGGGTTTCGGGTTTGGGGTTTCGGGTTTCGGGTTTCGGGTTTGGGGTTTGGGGTTCGGGGTTCGGGGTTTGGGGTTCGGGGTTCGGGTTTCGGGTTTCGGGTTTCGGGTTTCGGGTTTAGGGTTTAGGGTTTAGGGTTTAGGGTTTTTTTTTTTTTTTTGTTGTAGGGCTTTACCTTTATAAAAGGAGCCCTTCCAGAAATTCTCGAAGGCCAGGGACAAGCCCAGGCCTAAGAGGGGGTTTGGAAATAGTTTTCAACCAGCAATAGACGCGCCTCGGTTAGAACCTCACTAGCTGCGTCATTGCCCCAAGCGCAAAGATGGTTTAGGGTTTAGGGTTTAGGGTTTAGGGTTTAGGGTTTTTTTTTTTTTTTTTTTTTTTTTTTTTCCCAGAAACACCGCCGGAAGCGGGGGGGTTCGGCGGACCCTTACCAGTATATACAACAAAAGAGCATAACAAAAAACACCTAATGGGAGGGGGACTAGGCCAAGACCTCCGCAAAAAGGCTATACAATCATAACATCAAAGCATAAATAGAGACATAGTACAACAAGGCAACCCGAAAAACAACAGAACAAAAAGCAAACAAACCAGCGGGTGCCCCGGAATACATCCAGCAAAATAAAACAAAATGTGGGTAAGGAGAATTCTGCAGTGAACGCCCACCACAAGACGCCCAAAAGGCGAAAAACAATATCATCCTGGATCAGGAGGTCGCCCGTAGGGCAAAGCCGCCTGATCCGCCTTCTGTCTGTCATACCGCCGCTGCTGAGAACGCGTACGGCCGGGAAGCGGTAAAGATAAACAGGCAGTGGTTGAAGATGACACATCACCGTCCTCACATCCCGTACTCCCTGAACCCACCGCAAATGAAGTCATCATAATAGAAGCAGGAGTATCAACCACAGAATCCTGAACGGCAGGAGCATGCTCAACCACCGGAACAACCACGGGTTCAGAAACAACTGCAACAGCAGGAGACACCACCTCAACCATATCTGTGGCCTGAGAAGAGATAACCGAAGCCACAACTACTGGAGATAGATACCCTGCTCTAGCATTCTGCTCCGTCGCGAGCTTACTCAAAAGAGACTTGACCTTAATGGGACGGGTTTTGACAACACCCGAAGACTCACCAGGACCAGAATCATTAGGTAAATCCTGCAGGACCTCATAATAATTCTTCGTAGAAATAGGCCTATTTGGATCTTTCCTCAGAACAGGCCGACGCCGTGGACGCTTAGAAACATGCACTGCAAAATCAGTATCACTGGACGGTGGCTGATCAGAATTAATCCCCTGAGGCTGCTCACTAGGATCCTGAGGTGGTGAATCAGATACAACACCCTTACCATGAGGTCGGGTCCGGCGTGGGCGAGAAGACTTGCCATTACGAGAGCAAAAATCAAGTGAATGACCCAATAACTGGCAATAAGAACAATAATGGGGAACTTGCTCATAGACCACCTCCAGAACCTGACTAAGATCACCCCAACCAACCCATATATGCTCCGGACGTGCCTGAAGAACATCAATCTCAACACAAACCCGAGCAAAAGAGCCTCTGGTACCCTCAGCAGTAATCTCATCAATCTTAACAGGATTACCTAAAATCTTAGCAAGTGGATACAAGCTCTGTTTAGCATAAAGATGCAAGGGCAAATCGGGAAACCTGACCCAGACCGGAGCAATAGAAGAGTCTGCCTCAAACTTGAATTCAGGAGTCCATTTAGAAAAACGAATCACTACAGAGCGAATCGAAACTAGAGGCTGAGTCCAAAACCTCAAATAATCCTCCTCACAGGAAAGGGTGAGAACCATATACCCCCGAGGAAGAAAACGAACAGTATGAGAACCCAACAAACCGATACAAGACAAAGCAGATAAAATATCGGAATTAGGAGTCAATCTCCGGTTCCCCGTTATACGCCCTACCAAAGCAAATTTAAACGGAGCAGACAGAGACGAAATAACCTGATCTGGAAACAAAATACCTGGAATGCCATCACGAATAGTCGGAGCAGGCACCTCCTCCATCGAGTCAACAACATCTGCGAAACCCCTGGCCAGCAGATTTGGAGACGAACGACTCAAAATATCCTTGAAAGATACCGTAGGAGGAACAGAACGCGCAGAAACAACCGTTGTATCAACAGGAGCAGAAGTGCACAAATTGGATACTGGGTCAACCCGCTTGAAAGGAATGGGTGACTCGGCCGATCCAACTCGGACCACCTTCGCCGGAGAACAGCCGTCAACCGGCGATGATGAGGGGACCCCAGAACCGGCCAATAAACTCGGAAAACCGGTGGAACTCGGCCCTGAAATAGCAGAACTCGGCGATGAACTCGATCCGAACCCACAAAATTGGGCGTTTCCGATCTGCGATGGATTTCCAGCAATTGAGGACATGGAACGATTACCCATCCCTTAATGAGTACCCTGGCCAAAGGAATTTAAATTTGGTGCGGCGACGGCAGCGGAATTGAAGACAAACTCCGGCGCAGGCGTGAGTACAGTATGTGAATTCTTAGATCTGAAATTCCCGTCCACCGGAGAAGAATCAGATGATGGGTGAGGTACCAAAAGCTGCACCTTGGAGAGAGGATCACAGATCGGGGAACTGATCGAATATACAAGGCCGGAAGGAGCCGGAATTTGAGCTGGAATGGACGAATTCGCGATGAACAGTGACGGCGCCACTTCGCCGGCCGATTTGGAGGAGCAAATGAACTCCGATTTGCATGAAATTTTTACACTAGAATTGTCTTGAGGAGACGCTTCCAACGAACCACAAATTAAAGGCAGACGATGATCGGAGACCGGTCCGATATCGATCGCCGGAATCTGCGCAAATTCCGGGCCTTTAGACGTCGATTTGGCCGAGCAACCGAGCTTCGATTGACCTGAAAATTTTACAGAAGACGCGTCTCGAGGAGGCGCACTTGGTCGTACAGTTGGCCGGCCAGAGACCGGCGCCGACATGGGGCGATTTTTGAGTGATTTTTTGGCGAATTTTGGTCTCTATTCACTTGAGAGAAAAATTTTTTTTCTTTTGGGGGCGGTTTTTTGGTTTGGTTTAGGGTTTAGGGTTTAGGGTTTAGGGTTTAGGGTTTAGGGTTTTTTTTTTTTTTTTTTTTAATCAAAGTTTATTTTTATACAACAAAGAGCAGTACAAATAAAACCTAATGGGAGGGAGACTGTGTCAAGACCTCCGCAAAAGGCTATACAATCACAACATCAAAACAAAAATAACGACATACTACAACAGGGCAACCCGAAATACAACAGAACAAAAAGAAAACAAACCAGAGGTTGCCCCAGAATACATCAATCAAAGTAAAACAAAGGGTGGGCAAGGAGAACTCTGCAGTGAACGCCCACCTCAAAGCATATCAACCTGAATCAGGCGGTCGCCCATAAGGTAACCCCGCCTGACTCTTCTGAGTCCTGTAAAACCGGCGCTGCTGTGAGCGCGTGCGACCGGGTAGTGGCAAGGACTGACATGCAGTAGTAGGAGGAAGAGCCAAATCAGCCTCTCGAGAACCACTCCCAAGGTCAATCTGTAACGGAGTAATGGGACCAGAAGCTGTAGTAACAACCATCTGTGACGGAGCAGGGGAAACAATCATCGGGTCTATCACCACGGGAACAACATCAACCGGAGAAGAGCTCGACCCAGAACTAGACCCCTGAGCACCACCTGCAATAACGGAAGTAACAACCACTGAAATGTCCTGAGGAGTAGGCATGGTAGCCACCACAACCTGAGGCACTAATGGAATATCCTCAACAATAGCCTCTAAAGAATGAGAAGAGGACGATGGGCATGAAGATGAACCAACACCAGAATCAACACCTGGGAAGGAATCTCCTGTAATAGAGTGAAGAACCTCGAACTGGTTACTCGAAGGAGAAGCCAGAGGAGTAACCTGACTAGAAGCCTGGCGACGCCTACGTCGCTGCTGAATCCATCCTGGCTCAGTACTCCCAGAACCAGCACCACTAGAAGGAACCGAGTCATGCGGAACACTGTGAGGCTGACCCGAAGACCCTGGATCAGCCGAAGAAGTATGAGGACGCTTTCCCTGATCTTTGGAACGGCTGCCAAAAGACCTAAAACCAGAACTAGAACAGCGCTGCACAGAATGGCCTAACATATGGCACTCTGTACAAAAATAGGGGACTTTTTCATAAACCACCCCCAAAGTCTGTCTGTGGCTGCCCCACCCCACCCAGATTTGATCCGGACGAGGTTGCAACACATCAATCTCAACGCAAATGCGGGCAAAAGAGCCTCGAGAACCAGCAGCTGTAATCTCATCCACCATAAGAGGGTTCCCTAAAATCTTACCAATCTGATAAAGACACTGCTTGTCATATAAATGCAGAGGTAAATCAAGAATCCGAACCCAAACCGGAGTAATCGAAGACTCGGCCTCAAATTTAAACTCTGGTGTCCATTTAGAAAAACGAATCGAAACTGTCCCGATAGAAACAAACTTTTGAGA
Organism: Primulina tabacum; assembly: GCF_025594145.1. Lineage (NCBI taxonomy): Eukaryota > Viridiplantae > Streptophyta > Magnoliopsida > Lamiales > Gesneriaceae > Primulina > Primulina tabacum. The sequence continues at coordinate 35,870 of NW_027459749.1, read as the reverse complement.
CCATAATTTAAGAAAATCTTCCTCAACAGAAAAAATAATAACCAAAAAGCCTCGGGGAAGAAATTTCACGGTAAACGAGCCCATGAAGCCAAAATGGGAAAAAGCAGTCATGATAGCACTATTGGGTGTAACACCCCGGTTCCCTGTAACACGGCCAATCAACGAAAATTTAAAAGGCACTGACAGGGAAGAAATAACCTGATCCGGGAAGAGAATACCCGGAATACCATCCACAAGAGTCGGCTCCGCAGGCCCACCCAGCATGTCACCAAACCCTGCAAAGCTCTGTTTGGCTGGAGGAAGAGCAGTGATATCTCGAAATGAAGCCAAAGGAGGGACTGGTGAAGGCGGAACAGTGGCCGAAACATCAGGAGCAGAAGAACATGTAGGTTTGACCTCCGGTTGACCCCCGGCCAAATATGGCGAGGTGACCACCTGAACATCACTACCGACCAGAGACGACGATGGGAGCACAGAACCGGTACCCAAAAGAGAGGAACCGACCGGCGACAGAGGTGATCCACTCGACTTAAAGAACCCAAAAGGTATTTCGACACCATTATGCATGATAGTACCTAACAGTTCCGCATGAGCGGGCAGTTCAATCCGAGAAGGCAAACGAACTGTAGAACGCACAGCACTTACCGGAGCAGCAGTACACAAAGGCGCTACTGCCGAGTCAACACGGTTGAGTTGACTCGGAGACTCGACCGCTTCCACCGGTGAGTTTCCAACCGGAGCAAAGCTAAAGGCCGGTGACGATGAGGAGGGACAGGAACCGGCCACTAAACCACCGGAAACGGCCGAAAACGTGTTGAACCGGGCAGAACTCGGCGACGAACTCGCTTGAAACCCATGAATTTGGGCGTTTTTGATTGCACCAACATTTGCTGAAATTGATTGCACCATGGAGTTACCCATGACTTGTAAAGTATACGGTAAAGAGGAATTGATAATCGGAGCACCGACGCCGGAGTAATTGGAAGACGAAACCGGCGCACCTAGGGTTTGAATGGTGCCAAACGTAGATCTGAAATTCCGTTCACCACCGGACGTTGTTGGTAACGGGCCTTGACTCATTGGAAGCGCCTTATCATGGGGATTCCGGATCTGGGTCTTGATCGGAAAACCATCACGAGAAACGGCCGTAATCGATGAAGAAGTGGACGGTGACGCGGTGAACAGTGCCGTCGGGACTTTGCCGGTCGATTTGGGGAAGCAAACAGACTCCGATTGACCTGAAAGTTGGACACGAGGATCGACTGGTGAAGACGGTTCCAACGGTATATCACTCGATACCGGACGATGCACGGTTACCGGCGCGACAGATTTCGCCGGAAATTGCGCAAATTTCGGACATTTGATCGTGCAATTGGCCGAGCAAAGGTGCTCCGATTGACCTGAAATTTTTACAGTAGCCTCGTCTCGTCGAGGCGCATCTGTTGGTGTCATTGGCCGGCCGGAAACCGGCGTTAACCTGGAGGCGATTTTTGGGCGATTTTTGTCTTATTTTGGGTCACTATTCACTTTAGAGAAAAAATTTTAGGGGCGAAATTGGTTTAGGGTTTAGGGTTTAGGGTTTAGGGTTTTTTTTTTTTTTTTTAATCAAAGTTTATTTTTATACAACAAAGAGCAGTACAAATAAAACCTAATGGGAGGGAGACTGTGTCAAGACCTCCGCAAAAGGCTATACAATCACAACATCAAAACAAAAATAACGACATACTACAACAGGGCAACCCGAAATACAACAGAACAAAAAGCAAACAAACCAGAGGTTGCCCCAGAATACATCAATCAAAATAAAACAAAGGGTGGGCAAGGAGAACTCTGCAGTGAACGCCCACCTCAAAGCATATCAACCTGAATCAGGCGGTCGCCCATAAGGTAACCCCGCCTGACTCTTCTGAGTCCTGTAAAACCGGCGCTGCTGTGAGCGCGTGCGACCGGGTAGTGGCAAGGACTGACATGCAGTAGTAGGAGGAAGAGCCAAATCAGCCTCTCGAGAACCACTCCCAAGGTCAATCTGTAACGGAGTAATGGGACCAGAAGCTGTAGTAACAACCATCTGTGACGGAGCAGGGGAAACAATCATCGGGTCTATCACCACGGGAACAACATCAACCGGAGAAGAGCTCGACCCAGAACTAGACCCCTGAGCACCACCTGCAATAACGGAAGTAACAACCACTGAAATGTCCTGAGGAGTAGGCATGGTAGCCACCACAACCTGAGGCACCAATGGAATATCCTCAACAATAGCCTCTAAAGAATGAGAAGAGGACGATGGGCATGAAGATGAACCAACACCAGAATCAACACCTGGGAAGGAATCTCCTGTAATAGAGTGAAGAACCTCGAACTGGTTACTCGAAGGAGAAGCCAGAGGAGTAACCTGACTAGAAGCCTGGCGACGCCTACGTCGCTGCTGAATCCATCCTGGCTCAGTACTCCCAGAACCAGCACCACTAGAAGGAACCGAGTCATGCGGAACACTGTAAGGCTGACCCGAAGATCCTGGATCAGCCGAAGAAGTATGAGGACGCTTTCCCTGATCTTTGGAACGGCTGCCAAAAGACCTAAAACCAGAACTAGAACAGCGCTGCACAGAATGGCCTAACATATGGCACTCTGTACAAAAATAGGGGACTTTTTCATAGACCACCCCCAAAGTCTGTCTGTGGCTGCCCCACCCCACCCAGATTTGATCCGGACGAGGTTGCAACACATCAATCTCAACGCAAATGCGGGCAAAAGAGCCTCGAGAACCATCAGCTGTAATCTCATCCACCATAAGAGGGTTCCCTAAAATCTTACCAATCTGATAAAGACACTGCTTGTCATATAAATGCAGAGGTAAATCAAGAATCCGAACCCAAACCGGAGTAATCGAAGACTCGGCCTCAAATTTAAACTCTGTTGTCCATTTAGAAAAACGAATCGAAACTGTCCCGATAGAAACAAACTTTTGAGACCATAATTTAAGAAAATCTTCCTCAACAGAAAAAATAATAACCAAAAAGCCTCGGGGAAGAAATTTCACGGTAAACGAGCCCATGAAGCCAAAATGGGAAAAAGCAGTCATGATAGCACTATTGGGTGTAACACCCCGGTTCCCTGTAACACGGCCAATCAACGAAAATTTAAAAGGCACTGACAGGGAAGAAATAACCTGATCCGGGAAGAGAATACCCGGAATACCATCCACAAGAGTCGGCTCCGCAGGCCCACCCAGCATGTCACCAAACCCTGCAAAGCTCTGTTTGGCTGGAGGAAGAGCAGTGATATCTCGAAATGAAGCCAAAGGAGGGACTGGTGAAGGCGGAACAGTGGCCGAAACATCAGGAGCAGAAGAACATGTAGGTTTGACCTCCGGTTGACCCGCGGCCAAATATGGCGAGGTGACCACCTGAACATCACTACCGACCAGAGACGACGATGGGAGCACAGAACCGGTACCCAAAAGAGAGGAACCGACCGGCGACAGAGGTGATCCACTCGACTTAAAGAACCCAAAAGGTATTTCGACACCATTATGCATGATAGTACCTAACAGTTCCGCATGAGCGGGCAGTTCAATCCGAGAAGGCAAACGAACTGTAGAACGCACAGCACTTACCGGAGCAGCAGTACACAAAGGCGCTACTGCCGAGTCAACACGGTTGAGTTGACTCGGAGACTCGACCGCTTCCACCGGTGAGTTTCCAACCGGAGCAAAGCTAAAGGCCGGTGACGATGAGGAGGGACAGGAACCGGCCACTGAACCACCGGAAACGGCCGAAAACGTGTTGAACCGGGCAGAACTCGGCGACGAACTCGCTTGAAACCCATGAATTTGGGCGTTTTTGATTGCACCAACATTTGCTGAAATTGATTGCACCATGGAGTTACCCATGACTTGTAAAGTATACGGTAAAGAGGAATTGATAATCGGAGCACCGACGCCGGAGTAATTGGAAGACGAAACCGGCGCACCTAGGGTTTGAATGGTGCCAAACGTAGATCTGAAATTCCGTTCACCACCGGACGTTGTTGGTAACGGGCCTTGACTCATTGGAAGCGCCTTATCATGGGGATTCCGGATCTGGGTCTTGATCGGAAAACCATCACGAGAAACGGCCGTAATCGATGAAGAAGTGGACGGTGACGCGGTGAACAGTGCCGTCGGGACTTTGCCGGTCGATTTGGGGAAGCAAACAGACTCCGATTGACCTGAAAGTTGGACACGAGGATCGACTGGTGAAGACGGTTCCAACGGTATATCACTCGATACCGGACGATGCACGGTTACCGGCGCGACAGATTTCGCCGGAAATTGCGCAAATTTCGGACATTTGATCGTGCAATTGGCCGAGCAAAGGTGCTCCGATTGACCTGAAATTTTTACAGTAGCCTCGTCTCGTCGAGGCGCATCTGTTGGTGTCATTGGCCGGCCGGAAACCGGCGTTAACCTGGAGGCGATTTTTGGGCGATTTTTGTCTTATTTTGGGTCACTATTCACTTTAGAGAAAAAATTTTAGGGGCGAAATGGTTTTTTGGTTTAGGGTTTAGGGTTTAGGGTTTAGGGTTTTTTTTTTTTTTTTTTTTTTTTTTTTTTTTTTTAGGGAAATTTTTTATTTATATACAACAAAAGCGCAGTACAAAGAAAGCCTGATGGGAGGGGGACTAGGCCAAGACCTCCGCAGAAAAAGGCTACAGAAGCATAACATCATAAAAAAATAACGACATACTACAACAGGGCAACCCATAATAAAGCAAAACACAGAAAATAAAAACATCGGGCGCCCCGGAATACATCAGACAAACTAATAACACTGATGGGCAAGGAGAACTCTGCAGTGAACGCCCATCAGAAAATCATGTCAACCTGAATCAGGCGGTCGCCCATAGGGTAACCCCGCCTGACTCTTCTGAGATCTGTAAAACCGACGCTGCTGTGAGCGCGTGCGACCTGGTAATGGCAAGGACTGACAGGAAGTAGTAGGAGGAAGATCCAAATCAGCCACTCGAGAACCATTCCCAAGGTCGATGTGTAGCGAAGTAATGGGACCAGAAACTGTAGGAACAACCATCTGTGCCGGAACAGTGGAAACAATCATCGGGTCTGTTACCACTGGAACAACATCCACCAGAGAAGAGCTCGCTCCAGAACCAGACCCCTGAGCATCACCTGCAATAACTGATGTAACAACCACAGGTATATCAGGAGGAGACTGCATCGGAGCCACAACAACCTGAGGCACCAATGGAACATCCTCAACAATAGCCTCTAAAACATGAGAAGAAGACGATGGGCAGGAAGATGAACCAACACCAGAATTACCAGCTGGAAAGGAATCTCCTGAAATGGAGTGAAGAACCGCAAACTGATTACTCTAAATAGGAGACTGTGGAGTAACCTGACTAGAAACCTGGCGGCGCCTACGTCTCTGCTGAACCCATCCTGGCTCAGTACTCCCAGAACCAGGACCACTAGAAGGAACCGAGCCAGGCGGAAAACCTTGAGGCTGACCCGAAGAAGGAGACCGCTGCCCCTGAGCAAAAGAACGGCCACCAAGAGCCTTATAACCAGAACGAGAACAACGCTGCACTGAATGACCTAGCATCTTACAATCCGTGCAAAAATAGGGGACTTTTTCATAAACCACCCCCAAAGTCTGCCGGTGGCTGCCCCACCCGACCCAGATCTCATCCAGACGAGGAAGCAACACATCAATCTCAACACAAATACGGGCAAAAGATCCCCGAGAACCATCAGCGGTGATCTCATCCACCATAACAGGGTTTCCTAAGAGCTTACCAATCTGATAAAGACACTTCTTGTCATATAAATGCAACGGTAGATCAGGAATACGAACCCAAACCGGAGCAATCGAAGACTCAGCCTCAAATTTAAACTCCGGTGTCCATTTGAAAAAGCGTATCGACACTGACCCAATAGAAACTAAGTCCTGAGGCCAGAACTTCAAATAATCTTCCTCGCTAGAGAAAATAAGAACCAGAAATCCTCGGGGAAGAAATTTCAATGTAAATGAGGCCAAAAAGCCAAAACGAGAAAAAGCAGCCAAGATATCACTATTGGGTGTAACACCCCGGTTCCCTGTAACACGGCCAATCAACGCAAATTTAAAAGGCACTGACAGAGAAGAAATAACCTGATCCGGGAATAGAATACCCGGTATACCATCAACAACGGCCGGTTCAGGAATCTCGCCCACCAAACCACCAAACCCGGCAAAACTCTGTCGGGCTGGAGAAGGAGCAGTAACATCCCTAAAAGAAGCCAAGGGAGTTGCTGAGGAAGCGGAAACAGAAGCCGGAATTGCATTTGCAAAAGAAACCGAAGAGTTGACCATCGGTTGACCGGCAAAAACCGGCGACGGCGAGACAACCACCGGAGCACCACCAACCACCGGCGACGACGAGGGGGTCACGGAACCGGTGACCAAAGGTGAAGAACCGGGCTGAAACGGAGGCAATTGACCGGAAACGTTCGCCGGAGACGAACCAAACACTTGATTTTGGGCGTTTCCGATCAGCGATGAATTTTCCGAAATTGAAGGCATAGAAATCTTACCCATGGCTTGATGAGTTTGTAGTAGAGAGGAATTGCAAAAATCAGCAACCGATCCGGAGTAATTGAGTTTTGAAGCCAACGCATATATAACTTGGGGGCTGAAATTCGTAGATCTGAAATTCCCGCCGCCACCGGACGCCGACGAAGCAATTGAAGATACCAATGGACGCGCCTGGTCCTGGGCATTCCGGATCGGGGTCTTGATCGGAGAACCAAGACCGGAGCTGGCCGTAATCGGAGCCGAAAAATTCGGCGTCGCGGTGAACAGTACTGACGGAACATCGCCGGACGATTTCGGGATGCAAATGAACTCCGTTTGGGCTGATTTTTGGACCAGAGGATCGACTGGAGGAGACGATTCGAATGGTGTAACAATCGTCGCCGGACGATGACCGAAGACAGGTGTGATTCCGGGCGACGGAATCTGCGCAATTTCCGGAGCTTTGACCGTCGATTTGGCCGGAGAAACGACCTCCGTTGGACCTGAAATTCGGACAGCAGCCTCGTCTCGCCGAGGCGCACCTGATCGTACCGGTGGCCGGCCGGAAACCGGCGCCGACATGGGGGCGATTTTTAGGGCGAAATTGGGGTTTTTTTGACACTATTCACAAATGAGAGAAAAAAGTTTGGGGCAAAATGGGGTTCGGTGGTTTAGGGTTTAGGGTTTTTTTTTTTTTTTTTTTTTTTTTTTTGCTTAAAAGTTTATTTATTAACAAATAAAACCTAACGGAGGGGGACTAGACCAAGACCTCCGGAAAGGCTATATCACAATCATAACATAAAAACAGAAATAAAGACATACTACAACAGGGCAACCGGAAATAAAGCACAACAAAATACAAACAAACCAGCGAGTGCCCCGGAATACATCACACAAATAGAACAAAATGGTGAGCAAGGAGAACTCTGCAGTGAACGCCCACCACATACCGCCAAAAATGCGGAAAACGAAATCAGCCTGGATCAAGAGGTCGCCCATAGGGCAAACTCGCCTGAGCCGCCTTCTGCCTATAATAACGCCGCTGCTGAGATCGCGTACGGCCCGGAAGTGGTAGAGATAAACATCCTTCACTCACTGAACCCATCTCAAACTCTGGCAGAGCAGTAGAAACAGGAGTATCACCCACAGGATCCAGAACAACAGGGGCAATCTCAACAACCGGAACAGTAACAACCACAGGTGCAGTAACAACTGCTCCAGAAGTAGATGCCATCTCAACGATATCCGTGGCCTGAGACGAGATAATCGGATCCAAATCATCGTGAGACAGACTACTCACCGCAGCATTCTGCTCTGCCGCAAGCTTACTAAGAAGGGACTTAAACCTCTGGGGACGAGGTTTAACGGTACCCGAAGTCTCACCAGGACCTGAAGCAGTGGGTAAATCTTGCAGTATCTCATAGTAATTCTTCGTCGAAATGGGCCGAGCTGGATCTTTCCTCACAACAGGTCGGCGTCGGGGACGCTTGGAAACATGTCCTATAAAATCAGTATCACCGGACTGTGGCGGATCAGACGCAACACCCTGAGGCTGCTCGGAAGGAGCCGGAAGCGGGGAATCCGATGCAACACCCTTACCATGAGGTCGGGTCCGGCGCGGGCGAGAAGACTTTCCATTACGAGAGCAAAAATCAAGTGAATGGCCCAACAACTGGCAATGAGAACAATAATGGGGAACTTGCTCATAGACCACCTCCACAACCTGACTATGATCACCCCAACCCACCCAGATACGCTCCGGACGAGCCTGAAGAACATCAATCTCAACACAAACTCTAGCAAAAGATCCTCTAGTCCCATCAGCGGTAATCTCATCAATCTTAACTGGATTACCTAAAATCTTAGCAATAGGAAACAAGCTCTGTTTAGCATAAAGATGCAATGGCAAATCAATAAATCTGACCCAAACAGGAGCAATAGGAGAATCCGCCTCAAACTTGAATTCGGGAGTCCATTTCGAGAAACGAATCACTACAGACCGAATCGAAACAAGAGGCTGAGTCCAAAACCTCAAATAATCCTCCTCACAGGAAAGGGTGAGAACCATATACCCACGAGGAAGAAAACGAACAGTATGAGAACCCAACAAACCAATACAAGAGAAAGCAGATAATATATCAGAATTGGGAGTCAAACCCCGGTTCCCAGTGATACGCCCTACCAGAGCAAACTTAAAAGAAGCAGAGAGGGACGAAATAACCTGATCCGGGAACAAAATTCCGGGAATCCCATCTCGAACAATCGGAGCGGGCACCTCATCCATCGATGCAGCAACATCAGCAAAACTCTGACCCTGCGACGGTGGAGAGGAACGACGCAAAACATCCCTGAAAGACACCGCAGGAGGGACAGAGCGAGGAGAAACAACTGCCGGAGCAACGGGAATAGGAGAAGGCAATTGACTTACTGCCGAGTCAACCCGCATGGGTTGAATGGGTGACTCGACCGAGTCAACCCGGAACGGTACCACCGGAGGACCACCGTCGGCCGGCGATGATGGGAGGAGCTTAGAACCGGTGAGAGAAGTTGAAGAATCGGCCAAAACAGGAGATAATTTGACGGAATGCGATGGGTGACTCGGCCGCAACTCGCCAAATTGGGCGTTTCCGACCGACGGCTGTGAACCTGCAATTGACGGTGGGGAAATATTACCCAAGACCGGACGAACATAACCTGAAGAGGAATTTCCCAATGGAGCTCGGACGCCGGCGGAATTGACAGAAGAAGCAGGCGCGACGAGGGTTACAGGCGGTGCCGGACTAGATCTAAAATTCCCGGTGAATGAGAACGATTCGGGCAACGGGCCATGGACGAACTTATTCGTCTGAGGACGGGCATTCCAGATCGGGGCTTGGATCGGAGAAAGGACGCCGGAACTGACCGGAATCGAGCAAAACGCGGACGGCTCCTGCGTGAACAGTGCAGGCGGAACTTTCGTGGTGAAATCGGGCGGGCAAATCAACTCTGAAAGACTTGAAATTTTCACAGTAGCCTCGCCTTGACGAGACGAATCCAACGGTACCTCATTTGTAAAAAACGGAGTTGAAATCGCCGAAGATGAGATTTTGGCCGGAATTTGCAGATTTTCGGATGAGCTTTTGGTCGGGCAATCGGACTCCGTTTGCTTTGAAAGTTTGACAGCAGCATCGCCTCGTCGTGGCGGTTCAGATGGTCCGGTGAACCGGCCGGGAACCGGCTCCGGCATGTGAGGCGAAAATTTGGAGATTTTTTGGCTTTTTATTTCACTATTCACTTTGAGAGAAAATGTTTTGGGGGCGAATGGTTTAGGGTTTATGGTTTAGGGTTTAGGGTTTAGGGTTTAGGGTTTTGGGTTTTGGGTTTAGGGTTTTGGGTTTAGGGTTAGGGGTTTAGGGTTAGGGGTTTCGGGTTAGGGGTTTCGGGTTTAGGGTTTAGGGTTTGGGGTTTGGGGTTTGGGGTTTGGGGTTTGGGGTTTGGGGTTTAGGGTTTGGGGTTTAGGGTTTAGGGTTTAGGGTTTAGGGTTTTTTTTTTTTTTTTTTTTTTTTTTTTGAAATAAACACCGCCGGAAGCGGGGGGGTTAGGCAGACCCCTACCTGTATATATCATCAAACATAAAATACAAGATAAAACCTAAAGAGAGGAGGATAAAATCAACACCTCTCAAAAGGCTAGTCATACAAATAGAAAAAACAGAAACCTAGGGTGGCAAATACACAAGCCAAAAACTAATCCCTAAGTAAAATGCATAATACAAATAAACACAAGTGATCAGCGCTAAATACATGTAAACAAATCGAAACATATCTAAACAGTAGTGATCCAGCTCAGAAGTAGGTGCAAAAGACCATCTATGGTACCCATCTCTGAGCCGTCTGTCGATGTAATGCCAATCTGAAAAGTACATCCTAATCCAAGAACGGGCAGCTGCATAGGATCCCGCAATCAAAAAAATAAACAGCTGGAAAGTCACATCATGAGTCACGTGAATGAATGGAACTCTAGGCCAGATAAACCACTGAGAGAAAATATCCAGAAACTCCATATCACTCGGCAAAAACATAAGAATAGAAGTCGGCGGACAAGGAGAAGCCTGCAGAGAACGCCCGCCAGATAACAGGGGTAGTCCATAGAAAAGCACCAACGAGGCAAGTGCTGGGACCCACCCCAACCCAATGGAGCAAAACAAGGAGGGTGCAAGTGTCTGGGCCCACTCACACAAGACTAGCAAAACGGGGAAATAAAGAAACCCCCGAAATAACAGTACCTGCATAGAAAAAATATACATATACATATAGAAAGACATAAGAAATGGATCCAAGTGAAGGGAAGGGCTGCAAACAGCTAAGAAGATCTATATCTCAGGTAGGGAAGCCCGGATGTATCCGAGCGAGCAAGTGTGGAAATGTTCCTAGGGAGGGAAGGACCTAACTCTAAGGTAAAGTGCCTAAGGGTATGGGCCCTCGCCGCCAACGCATCTGCCACCGAATTACCCTCCCGGAATATATGCGAAATATGAACAGACCGCCCCCTCAAAAGGACTAGAATCCTGGATACAATGTGATCAAGATCCCAGCAACATCGACGGGAACGAATGAGCTGAATAGAAGTCAGAGAATCAAGCTCAATCCAAAGAGGGAAAAAAGAATGATCGGAACAAAGGAAAAGACCCCTCCAAACCGCCCAAAGCTCAGCCCGGAGAGAAGACCCAGCTCCAATGAACTCGCTGAATGAGAGCACAGCCCTCCCGGAATCATCCCGAACAACGCCACCAGCAGCAGAGTCCCCTAATAAACCACGCGAGCTCCCATCCACATTAAGCTTGAAGCACCCGGACGGCGGTCGCAGCCAGCGAACAATCGCCGTCCTATGTAATCTGTGGAGAGCAACCGAAATACCCATCGATCTCGCCACATGAAACACACCCAGCCAATGTCTGGGCTTGACAATACGCGCAGAGTGGGCGAGGCGAAGGTAAGACAAAATCTGGTACTTCACCGTCTCCCCAGAGATGGGAAGATGACGGTGCTTAGCATCGTTCCGCGCAGTCCAGAGGAACCACAGAACGATGCAGGGGAGAAACTCCCGCACATGGCCCCCCTGGGACCAGACCAAGCCTCTTTTCCACGCACTGAGGAACAAACTGAAATCCTCAGTGTCGGGGATACGGACCCGAAAAACAGCGCCAAAGAAACGCCAAACAGACCGAGCAACCGGGCTGCGAAGGAATATGTGTGTGAATGTCTCGTACATATCACAACACTGACATCTCGAAGCTAACGCAAAACCCCGGCGCTGGAGTACCTCATCAACTGGGAGCCATTGATGCCAGAATCTCCAGAGAAAGAACGACATGGTAGGCCTCAACCAGCTCCCCCAACACGGGCGGAAGATATCAACAGACGGAGCACGCTGACGGATCAGCTCCCAAGCAGATCTCGCAGAAAAAGCACCATCAGAGCTATGGATCCAGCGTGCCAGATCGGGCTCTCCCGAAAGAACAGGAATCAAAACGATCTCCTCGGCTACCGAAGGAGCAACTACCGCACACAGGCGATCAAAATCCCAGGACCCCTCAGACAAAAACTGAGATAACCGGACATCACGGCCCCCGCGGACCACACACCGGGAGGACAAGGGAGCATCCCCGAGCCAAGTGTCATCCCAAAAGGATACATCTCCAAGACCAACGCGCCAGCGAATGCCAGGCTCCGCACGAGGGCGGATCCTAAGGAGACGACGCCAAATGGGGGATATAGAACCACGGGCGGGGACACAGGCAGGAGCATCCAGCCGACAATATTTCCGGAAAAGGAATCTCGCCCAAAGAGAGGAGCCCTGTCGAAATCGGAACCATAATTTTATAGAAAAACATTCCACGAGATCTTTCAATCTGCGGAATCCAAGGCCCCCCTCAAGCACGGGGAGGCAAGCCCGGGACCACCGGGCCCAGTGCCACTTCCTTTCCAAGGGTCTCGACCCCCAGAGGAAGGCATTAAAGGCCCGCTCAAGCTTCTCCATGACAGCCAGGGGTGGCTGAACCACCTGAAACAGATAAATCGGCATGGAGAGGAGCACGCTACGTATCAGGGTCATGCGGCTACCCGGGGAGAGGGTCCGAATCTCCCAACCCTCTAACTTCCTACGAACAGACTGTAGGAGGGGCTCAAAAAGGGAGCATGTGCGGTTACCCCGATAAAGGGGAACTCCGAGGTACTTGAGGGGCAGATGACCCTCGGCGAACCCAGTGATGCGCAAAAGCTGGGAGCGGAGGCGCCCAGAGCACCTCGGAGGCAAAATCAAAGAACTCTTGGCAGCATTCACACGCTGCCCAGAACAGTTCTCGTAGTGATGCAGAAAATCGACAAGGCGCTGCATACCACGAGACCCACCACTGGCGAAAATAATGACATCATCAGCGTAAGCCAGGTGGGAAATCAAAATATCACAATCAGAACGATACCTCAGCGCAGGATGCTGCAGGTAGAGGCGGTCAAGGCCACGAGAAAGATACTCCGCCCCCAAAATGAATAGAAGGGGAGACAATGGATCGCCCTGCCGGAGGCCTCTGGTGGAACCAAAAAACCCCGATAGAGAACCATTGATGTTCACGGAGAAATGACAATGAGAAATACAGGCCAAGACCAAAGCCACAACACGCTCGGAAAAACCAAAATGTCTCAAAACATCAAAAAGGAAAGGCCACTGGACCCTATCATAAGCCTTGGCCATATCCAACTTCAAGATGACATTACCACCACGAGTGGGGAGAGTAATGCTGTGAGTGAGCTCCTGGGCAAGAAGAATATTATCAGAGATCATCCGACCCGAAACGAAGCCACTCTGATTCGGGGAAACAAGTCTCTCCACCACATCCCTCAACCGAGAGTACAACAGCTTCGAGATGATTTTGTTCGTGACATTGCACAGACTGATCGGACGGAAGTCCGACCAGGCGCGTGCACCCTCGACTTTGGGAATTAGAGTGATCGTGGTGGCGGTAAAACCCTGAGGCATAAGAGATCCCTGAAAAAAATCAAGAACAGCACCAAAAACATCCTGATGGACAATCTCCCAGCAATGCTGAAAGAACGCCGAAGAAAATCCATCAGGGCCAGCAACGCTATCAGGGTGAATGGAGAAGACGGTCGCGCGGACCTCCTCCAAAGAGGGAATCGCAGCAAAACCATCATTCTCCACGTCAGAGATAACCGAGGGAAAACCCGAAAAATCAGGGCAATCGAGCGCAGAGGGCGCCCCGGTAAGAAGATCCTGGAAAAACAAGGCTCCTGACTGCTGAATCAAATCCTGAGACGTCAGGCAGACCCCATTCTCCCATATGCGGAAAATTTTATTCGCAACGCGCTTTTTCCTCACCATATTATGGAAGAGTCTGGTGTTCCGCTCACCATCCTCAAGCCAATGGCAAGCCGCTTTCTGTTTCCAAAAATCCGCCTCCATGGCGGTGATACGGGCCAGATCCTCATTGCGATCGGACAACGAAGTCCAATTCACGTCAGAAGGGTCGGCCTCACACACAGCCTCGGCTGAACGAACAGCCCTCTCGGCCTCAGTGAGTCTATCAAAGATGTTACCAAAAACATCCCGATTCCACCACCGGAGGTGATGCTTGAGACGCTTCATCTTGGCAAAAAGCCGAGGCATGCCGCTCAGACTGCAAGGCAGATTCCAATTAAGCCTCACAGTCTGCAAAAAACCATGGTGCCTAACCCACATACGCTGGAAGCGAAACGAGCTCGGCCCACGGGCAAAAACAGGAGCGGTAACCAAAAGCGGACAGTGATCCGAGACAGTACGAGCGAGATGTTCAACCCGAATCGAGCTGAAATGATCTCCCCAATCAACAGAAACCAAGACCCTGTCCAACCGCTTCCAAATGGTCTTATTCGTCCAAGTGAACGAAGACCCCTCAAAACCAGCATCGATCAGGCCAGAATCAAGAATAAAAGTGTTGAACTCCTCCATGGGCAGCAACCTACCACCACGGGAGCCCAAGCACTCAGACGCATCCCTGACGACATTAAAGTCGCCCCCAACCAGCCAGGGACCCAAAACAGGCTTAACCAAAAGCAAAGAAGCCCAAAGCTCCCTACGCTGAACATAATCACATCTAGCATAGACAAAAGAACAAAATATCTCTGTCGGCAAGAAAGAGGCAGAGACTTTGATGTGAAGGAACTGAGCATGATCAAAAACACACTCCGCCCTCACATCAGCAGCAAAAAAAACCCAGATATGACCGGAGAGATTAGAGATGACTCCAGAAAACCCCAAACGGCGAGTCATGTATCTCGGATCCAGATCAATCATGGGCTCCAAAACAGCCAAAACCTTAATCTGTTTCTCCTTCACAAAGGCATGCAGCCTCTGCTGGGACTCCGAACCTCGAAGTCCCCGGATATTCCAGATTAAGCAATTCATGGGGAACGGGTGGAAGAAGGATCCGATCGCTTTTTACGCGATCGCCGACCATCATCCTGAGATCTTTTCCTAGGATTGGACATGTCAGTGTCCAGAATACTACACTCAGACCCACAGCTAACCCCAGACACAGAATGTCGATCAAAATCCTGATCAGGATCATCAGTCGACATGTGACTAGGAATCATCTCAAGAATGGGGGGTCCCTGTCGAGCAATCAACTCGTGCAACATAGAGGAGGCATCAGCAGGGGATGCAGGAAAGGATGGGACCGAGTGACTGCTATGATTTTCAATACAAACCTCCTGGGTGGCAAACACAGTCACCACATCCGGGCGTGGAGATCCAAGGTCATCCACGCAATCCACATAATGGACACTCTCATCGTCCTCAGCCACCGTGACCACAGGGCGGCCAGAAATAGGGGCCTCCTGATGAGAACTCAAACCGACAGAGGGATCAGGAACACCTAATCCAAGCTCCTCAGAGCCTACCTCTGTCTCCTGCAAATGAGAAAGAACTCCAAAAGAGTTCGAAGCAAGAGGATCATCCCTCGGGAGAGGCTGACGAACAGGCCTCCGTCTCTGTCTACGCCGGGGACCATGGCCATTGACATGAAGCTGGGGCTGTGGTCCCGGGACAATGACAGGGGCTGCACCCTCAGGTGGTGCCTGAGCAGGAGGTGCCTCCGGCTGAGGCGACCCTCGATCAGCAGGCTTGGATCGAGCAGGTTTTGGATTTTTCCCATGGGAATAGCAAACACTGGTCGAATGACCCAACATCTTGCAATCCAAGCAATACCCAGGGATTTTTTCATAAACAACATCAATCTCCTGGGTATGATCACCCCAGCCCACCCAAATTTGCTTAACGGGTGGTTCCAACACATTCAACTCCACACAGACCCGAGCAAAAGCGCTCCGAGAGGAGTCAGCAGTAAAGTCATCCATCTTCACCGGGTTGCCCAAAATCTTGGCAAGGGCAAAAAGACTTTTCTTGTTAAACAGGTGAATGGGCAAACCCGGGAAACGCACCCAAACAGGGGCGATGGGAGATTCTTCCTGAAGATTGAATTCCGGGGTCCATTTGGAGAAACGGATCCCGAGAGGGCCCACCATCATCTGCCCACGCGTCCAAAAGAACGCATAATCCTCCTCACAATGAAGTGAAAGGATCAGAAAACCCCGAGGCAAGAACCTCAAATCAAAAGATCGCTTCAATCCCAAACGAGCAAAAGCCGTAGAAATTCTCGAGTTTGGGACTAAGGATCTATTACCAGAAATCTTCCCAACTAAAGAAAACTTAAAAGGCTCGGTCAGAGAGGACATTACCTCATCCGGGAATAAAATACCCGGTTTCCCATTCTTAAGAGTCGGCAGGGGCATTTCATCCATAGCATTCACTACATCTCCAAAGCCATTCTTACCCGAGCGAGGGGAAGTAGGAGCCAGAGCATCCCTAAATGACACCGGAAACGTCTTAGTTGCCCGAGGATCAGATTTAGAAGCCGAACCAGAGTTGTTGACTGCCGGGTGAACACGGTCAACTCGCTGAGTTGACCCGGCCGAGTTGACCGCCGAGTTGACCACCGGAGAGTTACCCACGATCGGCGACGGCGAGGAGATCACAGAACCGGTCTTCAATCCACTAGAACCGGGCAAAAGAGGGGCCGATTGCACCAAAGAGTGAGAAAAAAATCGAGTTTGCCCTAAAAATTGGGGGTTTCCGACCGGTGGCCGGAAACCAGAAATTGATGGAGGCAAAACTCTACCCATGACTGGACGATCATAGTGTGAAGAGGAATTGAAGAAATACCCCGGAACAGCGCCGGAATCTAACGAAGAAGATGACGGAAAAGTACCGTCCGCCGCTGAAATATTAGATTTGAAATTGCCGGCGACAGTGAACGGTGTTGGGCACGAAACCGGTACGATTGGGATCGTCTGAGAGTGGGTATCACAGATCGGGGCTTGGATTGAAACGAGATTGCAAGAATCCACCGGAATCGAAGGCGGCAACTCCGGCGAATTTATACACAGTGCAGTCGGAACTTTGCACGTCGATTGCGACTGAAATACGTGGTTATATGGTGTGGGGCTTGTACCAATCGAAGCATCAGCCTGAGGCGAGTCGACTGATGGCAGTCCGACGCCGGGAGGAGCAGTAAACAGCGCCGGCGAAGTAGTGGACGGAAATGCCTGTTTTTCGAACTGAAAAATGGAAGGGTTGCCGGACTCCGATGAAGTTGATTTTTGAGTATGATGATCTCCATGAGGAGGCGGTTCTGGTGGTAGGTGTCGCCGGTCAGGATCCGGCGGCGGTGACATGGCGGCAGGTGAACGTGAATAGTGACAAAGTAGTGTGTTTTTTCTCACGCTTTTAGTGTGTGTTTTTTTCAGAGAAAATTTTAGGGTTTAGGGTTTAGGGTTTAGGGTTTAGGGTTTTTTTTTTTTTTTTTTTTTTTTTTTTTTAGCTAAAAAGTTTATTTATTAACAAATAAAACCTAACGGAGGGGGACTAGACCAAGACCTCCGGAAAGGCTATATCACAATCATAACATAAAAACAGAAATAAAGACATACTACAACAGGGCAACCTGAAATAAAGCACAACAAAAAACAAACAAACCAGCGAGTGCCCCGGAATACATCAGACAAATAGAACAAAATGGTGAGCAAGGAGAACTCTGCAGTGAACGCCCACCACATACCGCCAAAAATGCGGAAAACGAAATCAGCCTGGATCAAGAGGTCGCCCATAGGGCAAACTCGCCTGAGCCGCCTTCTGCCTATAATAACGCCGCTGCTGAGATCGCGTACGGCCCGGAAGTGGTAGAGATAAACATCCTTCACTCACTGAACCCATCTCAAACTCTGGCAGAGCAGTAGAAACAGGAGTATCACCCACAGGATCCGGAACAGCAGGGGCAATCTCAACAACCGGAACAGTAACAACCACAGGTACAGTAACAACTGCTCCAGAAGTAGATGCCACCTCAACCATATCCGTGGCCTGAGACGAGATAATCGGATCCAAATCATCGTGAGACAGACTACTCACCGCAGCATTCTGCTCTGCCGCAAGCTTACTAAGAAGGGACTTAAACCTTTGGGGACGGGGTTTAACGGTACCCGAAGTCTCACCAGGACCTGAAGCAGTGGGTAAATCTTGCAGTATCTCATAGTAATTCTTCGTCGAAATGGGCCGAGCCGGATCTTTCCTCACAACAGGTCGGCGTCGGGGACGCTTGGAAACATGTCCTATAAAATCAGTATCATCGGACTGTGGCGGGTCAGACGCAACACCCTGAGGCTGCTCGGAAGGAGGCGGAAGCGGGGAATCCGATGCAACACCCTTACCATGAGGTCGGGTCCGGCGCGGGCGAGAAGACTTTCCATTACGAGAGCAAAAATCAAGTGAATGGCCCAACAACTGGCAATGAGAACAATAATGGGGAACTTGCTCATAGACCACCTCCACAACCTGACTATGATCACCCCAACCCACCCAGATACGCTCCGGACGAGCCTGAAGAACATCAATCTCAACACAAACTCTAGCAAAAGATCCTCTAGTCCCATCAGCGGTAATCTCATCAATCTTAACTGGATTACCTAAAATCTTAGCAATAGGAAACAAGCTCTGTTTAGCATAAAGATGCAATGGCAAATCAATAAATCTGACCCAAACAGGAGCAATAGGAGAATCCGCCTCAAACTTGAATTCGGGAGTCCATTTCGAAAAACGAATCACTACAGACCGAATCGAAACAAGAGGCTGAGTCCAAAACCTCAAATAATCCTCCTCACAGGAAAGGGTGAGAACCATATACCCACGAGGAAGAAAACGAACAGTATGAGAACCCAACAAACCAATACAAGAGAAAGCAGATAATATATCAGAATTGGGAGTCAAACCCCGGTTCCCAGTGATACGCCCTACCAGAGCAAACTTAAAAGAAGCAGAGAGGGACGAAATAACCTGATCCGGGAACAAAATTCCGGGAATCCCATCTCGAACAATCGGAGCGGGCACCTCATCCATCGATGCAGCAACATCAGCAAAACTCTGAGCCTGCGACGGTGGAGATGAACGACGCAAAACATCCCTGAAAGACACCGCAGGAGGGACAGAGCGAGGAAAAAACAACTGCCGGAGCAACGGGATTAGGAGAAGGCAATTGACTTGCTGCCGAGTCAACCCGCAAGGGTTGAATGGGTGACTCGACCGAGTCAACCCGGAACGGTACCACCGGAGGACCACCGTCGGCCGGCGAATAAGGGAGGAGCATGGAACCGGTGAGAGAACGAGAAGAATCGGCCAAAACAGGAGATAATTTGACGGAAATCGTTGGTTGACTCGGCCGCAACTCGCCAAATTGGGCGTTTCCGACCGACGGCTGTGAACCTGCAATTGACGGTGGGGAAATATTACCCAAGACCGGACGAACATAACCTGAAGAGGAATTTCCCAAAGGAGCTCGGACGCCGGCGGAATTGACAGAAGAAGCAGGCGCGACGAGGGTTACAGGCGGTGCCGGAGTAGATCTAAAATTCCCGGTGAATGTGAACGATTCGGGCAACGGGCCATGGACGAACTTATTCGTCTGAGGACGGGCATTCCAGATCGGGGCTTGGATCGGAGAAAGGACGTCGGAACTGACCGGAATCGAGCAAAACGCGGACGGCTCCTGCGTGAACAGTGCAGGCGGAACTTTCGTGGTGAAATTGGATGGGCAAATCAACTCTGAATGACTTGAAATTTTCACAGTAGCCTCGCCTTGACGAGACGAATCCAACGGTACCTCATTTGTAAAAAACGGAGTTGAAATCGCCGGAGAGGAGATTTTGGCCGGAATTTGCAGATTTTCGGATGAGCTTTTGGTCGGGCAATCGGACTCCGTTTGCTTTGAAAGTTTGACAGCAGCATCGCCTCGTCGTGGCGGTTCAGATGGTCCGGTGAACCGGCCGGGAACCGGCTCCGGCATGTGAGGCGAAAATTTGGAGATTTTTTGGCTTTTTATTTCACTATTCACTTTGAGAGAAAATGTTTTGGGGGCGAATGGTTTGGTTTAGGGTTTAGGGTTTAGGGTTTAGGGTTTTTTTTTTTTTTTTTTTTTTTTTTTTTTTTTTTTAGCTAAAAAGTTTATTTATTAACAAATAAAACCTAACGGAGGGGGACTAGACCAAGACCTCCGGAAAGGCTATATCACAATCATAACATAAAAACAGAAATAAAGACATACTACAACAGGGCAACCTGAAATAAAGCACAACAAAAAACAAGCAAACCAGCGAGTGCCCCGGAATACATCAGACAAATAGAACAAAATGGTGAGCAAGGAGAACTCTGCAGTGAACGCCCACCACATACCGCCAAAAATGCGGAAAACGAAATCAGCCTGGATCAAGAGGTCGCCCATAGGGCAAACTCGCCTGAGCCGCCTTCTGCCTATAATAACGCCGCTGCTGAGATCGCGTACGGCCCGGAAGTGGTAGAGATAAACATCCTTCACTCACTGAACCCATCTCAAACTCTGGCAGAGCAGTAGAAACAGGAGTATCACCCACAGGATCCGGAACAGCAGGGGCAATCTCAACAACCGGAACAGTAACAACCACAGGTACAGTAACAACTGCTCCAGAAGTAGATGCCACCTCAACCATATCCGTGGCCTGAGACGAGATAATCGGATCCAAATCATCGTGAGACAGACTACTCACCGCAGCATTCTGCTCTGCATCAAGCTTACTAAGAAGGGACTTAAACCTTTGGGGACGGGGTTTAACGGTACCCGAAGTCTCACCAGGACCTGAAGCAGTGGGTAAATCTTGCAGTATCTCATAGTAATTCTTCGTCGAAATGGGCCGAGCCGGATCTTTCCTCACAACAGGTCGGCGTCGGGGACGCTTGGAAACATGTCCTATAAAATCAGTATCATCGGACTGTGGCGGGTCAGACGCAACACCCTGAGGCTGCTCGGAAGGAGGCGGAAGCGGGGAATCCGATGCAACACCCTTACCATGAGGTCGGGTCCGGCGCGGGCGAGAAGACTTTCCATTACGAGAGCAAAAATCAAGTGAATGGCCCAACAACTGGCAATGAGAACAATAATGGGGAACTTGCTCATAGACCACCTCCACAACCTGACTATGATCACCCCAACCCACCCAGATACGCTCCGGACGAGCCTGAAGAACATCAATCTCAACACAAACTCTAGCAAAAGATCCTCTAGTCCCATCAGCGGTAATCTCATCAATCTTAACTGGATTACCTAAAATCTTAGCAATAGGAAACAAGCTCTGTTTAGCATAAAGATGCAATGGCAAATCAATAAATCTGACCCAAACAGGAGCAATAGGAGAATCCGCCTCAAACTTGAATTCGGGAGTCCATTTCGAAAAACGAATCACTACAGACCGAATCGAAACAAGAGGCTGAGTCCAAAACCTCAAATAATCCTCCTCACAGGAAAGGGTGAGAACCATATACCCACGAGGAAGAAAACGAACAGTATGAGAACCCAACAAACCAATACAAGAGAAAGCAGATAATATATCAGAATTGGGAGTCAAACCCCGGTTCCCAGTGATACGCCCTACCAGAGCAAACTTAAAAGAAGCAGAGAGGGACGAAATAACCTGATCCGGGAACAAAATTCCGGGAATCCCATCTCGAACAATCGGAGCGGGCACCTCATCCATCGATGCAGCAACATCAGCAAAACTCTGAGCCTGCGACGGTGGAGATGAACGACGCAAAACATCCCTGAAAGACACCGCAGGAGGGACAGAGCGAGGAAAAACAACTGCCGGAGCAACGGGATTAGGAGAAGGCAATTGACTTGCTGCCGAGTCAACCCGCAAGGGTTGAATGGGTGACTCGACCGAGTCAACCCGGAACGGTACCACCGGAGGACCACCGTCGGCCGGCGAAGAAGGGAGGAGCATGGAACCGGTGAGAGAACGAGAAGAATCGGCCAAAACAGGAGATAATTTGACGGAAATCGTTGGTTGACTCGGCCGCAACTCGCCAAATTGGGCGTTTCCGACCGACGGCTGTGAACCTGCAATTGACGGTGGGGAAATATTACCCAAGACCGGACGAACATAACCTGAAGAGGAATTTCCCAAAGGAGCTCGGACGCCGGCGGAATTGACAGAAGAAGCTGGCGCGACGAGGGTTACAGGCGGTGCCGGAGTAGATCTAAAATTCCCGGTGAATGTGAACGATTCGGGCAACGGGCCATGGACGAACTTATTCGTCTGAGGACGGGCATTCCAGATCGGGGCTTGGATCGGAGAAAGGACGTCGGAACTGACCGGAATCGAGCAAAACGCGGACGGCTCCTGCGTGAAACAGTGCAGGCGGAACTTTCGTGGTGAAATCGGACGGGCAAATCAACTCTGAATGACTTGAAATTTTCACAGTAGCCTCGCCTTGACGAGACGAATCCAACGGTACCTCATTTGTAAAAAACGGAGTTGAAATCGCCGGAGAGGAGATTTTGGCCGGAATTTGCAGATTTTCGGATGAGCTTTTGGTCGGGCAATCGGACTCCGTTTGCTTTGAAAGTTTGACAGCAGCATCGCCTCGTCGTGGCGGTTCAGATGGTCCGGTGAACCGGCCGGGAACCGGCTCCGGCATGTGAGGCGAAAATTTGGAGATTTTTTGGCTTTTTATTTCACTATTCACTTTGAGAGAAAATGTTTTGGTTTAGGGTTTAGGGTTTAGGGTTTAGGGTTTAGGGTTTTTTTTTTTTTAGCTAAAAAGTTTATTTATTAACAAATAAAACCTAACGGAGGGGGACTAGACCAAGACCTCCGGAAAGGCTATATCACAATCATAACATAAAAACAGAAATAAAGACATACTACAACAGGGCAACCTGAAATAAAGCACAACAAAAAACAAACAAACCAGCGAGTGCCCCGGAATACATCAGACAAATAGAACAAAATGGTGAGCAAGGAGAACTCTGCAGTGAACGCCCACCACATACCGCCAAAATGCGGAAAACGAAATCAGCCTGGATCAAGAGGTCGCCCATAGGGCAAACTCGCCTGAGCCGCCTTCTGCCTATAATAACGCCGCTGCTGAGATCGCGTACGGCCCGGAAGTGGTAGAGATAAACATCCTTCACTCACTGAACCCATCTCAAACTCTGGCAGAGCAGTAGAAACAGGAGTATCACCCACAGGATCCGGAACAGCAGGGGCAATCTCAACAACCGGAACAGTAACAACCACAGGTACAGTAACAACTGCTCCAGAAGTAGATGCCACCTCAACCATATCCGTGGCCTGAGACGAGATAATCGGATCCAAATCATCGTGAGACAGACTACTCACCGCAGCATTCTGCTCTGCCGCAAGCTTACTAAGAAGGGACTTAAACCTTTGGGGACGGGGTTTAACGGTACCCGAAGTCTCACCAGGACCTGAAGCAGTGGGTAAATCTTGCAGTATCTCATAGTAATTCTTCGTCGAAATGGGCCGAGCCGGATCTTTCCTCACAACAGGTCGGCGTCGGGGACGCTTGGAAACATGTCCTATAAAATCAGTATCATCGGACTGTGGCGGGTCAGACGCAACACCCTGAGGCTGCTCGGAAGGAGGCGGAAGCGGGGAATCCGATGCAACACCCTTACCATGAGGTCGGGTCCGGCGCGGGCGAGAAGACTTTCCATTACGAGAGCAAAAAATCAAGTGAATGGCCCAACAACTGGCAATGAGAACAATAATGGGGAACTTGCTCATAGACCACCTCCACAACCTGACTATGATCACCCCAACCCACCCAGATACGCTCCGGACGAGCCTGAAGAACATCAATCTCAACACAAACTCTAGCAAAAGATCCTCTAGTCCCATCAGCGGTAATCTCATCAATCTTAACTGGATTACCTAAAATCTTAGCAATAGGAAACAAGCTCTGTTTAGCATAAAGATGCAATGGCAAATCAATAAATCTGACCCAAACAGGAGCAATAGGAGAATCCGCCTCAAACTTGAATTCGGGAGTCCATTTCGAAAAACGAATCACTACAGACCGAATCGAAACAAGAGGCTGAGTCCAAAACCTCAAATAATCCTCCTCACAGGAAAGGGTGAGAACCATATACCCACGAGGAAGAAAACGAACAGTATGAGAACCCAACAAACCAATACAAGAGAAAGCAGATAATATATCAGAATTGGGAGTCAAACCCCGGTTCCCAGTGATACGCCCTACCAGAGCAAACTTAAAAGAAGCAGAGAGGGACGAAATAACCTGATCCGGGAACAAAATTCCGGGAATCCCATCTCGAACAATCGGAGCGGGCACCTCATCCATCGATGCAGCAACATCAGCAAAACTCTGAGCCTGCGACGGTGGAGATGAACGACGCAAAACATCCCTGAAAGACACCGCAGGAGGGACAGAGCGAGGAAAAACAACTGTCGGAGCAACGGGATTAGGAGAAGGCAATTGACTTGCTGCCGAGTCAACCCGCAAGGGTTGAATGGGTGACTCGACCGAGTCAACCCGGAACGGTACCACCGGAGGACCACCGTCGGCCGGCGAATAAGGGAGGAGCATGGAACCGGTGAGAGAACGAGAAGAATCGGCCAAAACAGGAGATAATTTGACGGAAATCGTTGGTTGACTCGGCCGCAACTCGCCAAATTGGGCGTTTCCGACCGACGGCTGTGAACCTGCAATTGACGGTGGGGAAATATTACCCAAGACCGGACGAACATAACCTGAAGAGGAATTTCCCAAAGGAGCTCGGACGCCGGCGGAATTGACAGAAGAAGCAGGCGCGACGAGGGTTACAGGCGGTGCCGGAGTAGATCTAAAATTCCCGGTGAATGTGAACGATTCGGGCAACGGGCCATGGACGAACCTTATTCGTCTGAGGACGGGCATTCCAGATCGGGGCTTGGATCGGAGAAAGGACGTCGGAACTGACCGGAATCGAGCAAAACGCGGACGGCTCCTGCGTGAACAGTGCAGGCGGAACTTTCGTGGTGAAATTGGACGGGCAAATCAACTCTGAATGACTTGAAATTTTCACAGTAGCCTCGCCTTGACGAGACGAATCCAACGGTACCTCATTTGTAAAAAACGGAGTTGAAATCGCCGGAGAGGAGATTTTGGCCGGAATTTGCAGATTTTCGGATGAGCTTTTGGTCGGGCAATCGGACTCCGTTTGCTTTGAAAGTTTGACAGCAGCATCGCCTCGTCGTGGCGGTTCAGGTTGTCCGGTGAACCGGCCGGGAACCGGCTCCGGCATGTGAGGCGAAAATTTGGAGATTTTTTGGCTTTTTATTTCACTATTCACTTTGAGAGAAAATGTTTGGGGGCGAATGGTTTGGTGGTTTAGGGTTTAGGGTTTAGGGTTTTTTTTTTTTTTTTTAGCTAAAAAGTTTATTTATTAACAAATAAAACCTAACGGAGGGGGACTAGACCAAGACCTCCGGAAAGGCTATATCACAATCATAACATAAAAACAGAAATAAAGACATACTACAACAGGGCAACCTGAAATAAAGCACAACAAAATACAAACAAACCAGCGAGTGCCCCGGAATACATCACACAAATAGAACAAAATGGTGAGCAAGGAGAACTCTGCAGTGAACGCCCACCACATACCGCCAAAAATGCGGAAAACGAAATCAGCCTGGATCAAGAGGTCGCCCATAGGGCAAACTCGCTGAGCCGCCTTCTGCCTATAATAACGCCGCTGCTGAGATCGCGTACGGACCCGGAAGTGGTAGAGATAAACATCCTTCACTCACTGAACCCATCTCAAACTCTAGCAGAGCAGTATAGAAACAGGAGTATCACCCACAGGATCCGGAACAGCAGGGGCAATCTCAACAACCGGAACAGTAATAACCACAGGTGCCTAGTAACAACTGCTCCAGAAGTAGATGCCACCTCAACGATATCCGTGGCCTGAGACGAGATAATCGGATCCAAATCATCGTGAGACAGGACTACTCACCGCAGCATTCTGCTCTGCCGCAAGCTTACTAAGAAGGGACTTAAACCTCTGGGGACGGGGTTTAACGGTACCCGAAGTCTCCCAGGACCTGAAGCAGTGGGTAAATCTTGCAGTATCTCATAGTAATTCTTCGTCGAAATGGGCCGAGCGGATCTTTCCTCACAACAGGTCGGCGTCGGGGACGCTTGGAAAATGTCCTATAAACTCAGTATCACCGGACTGTGGCGGATCAGACGCAACACCCTGAGGCTGCTCCGGAAGGAGCCGGAACGGGGAATCCGATGCAACACCCTTACCATGAGGTCGGGTCCGGCTGCGGGCGAGAAGACTTTCCATTACGAGAGCGCAAAAATCAAGTGAATGGCCCAACAACTGGCAATGAGAACAATAATGGGGAACTTGCTCATAGACCACCTCCACAACCTGACTATGATCACCCCAACCCACCCAGATACGCTCCGGACGAGCCTGAAGAACATCAATCTCAACACAAACTCTAGCAAAAGATCCTCTAGTCCCATCGGCGGTAATCTCATCAATCTTAACTGGATTACCTAAAATCTTAGCAATAGGAAACAAGCTCTGTTTAGCATAAAGATGCAAGGGCAATCAATAAATCTGACCCAAACAGGAGCAATAGGAGAATCTGCCTCAAACTTGAATTCGGGAGTCCATTTCGAAAAACGAATCACTACAGACTGAATCGAAACAAGAGGCTGAGTCCAAAACCTCAAATAATCCTCCTCACAGGAAAGGGTGAGAACCATATATCCCGAGGAAGAAAACGACAGTATGAGAACCCAACAAACCAACACAAGACAAAGCAGATAAAATATCAGAATTAGGAGTCAAACCCCGGTTCCCAGTGATTCGCCCTCCCAAAGCAAAACTTAAAAGAAGCAGAGAGGGACGAAATAACCTGATCCGGGAACAAAACTTACCGGGAATCCCATCTCGAACAATCGGACGCTGGCACTTCTTCCATCGAGTCAACTATGTCAGCACAACTCTGACTCGGCAAAACCGGAGACGTACGATTCAAAATATCCTTAAAAGAGACTGACGCGAGGACAAGAAACCTTCGAAGAACGATCAAAAACAGCCGATGGAAACAACGACGGCAGCAATCCGCGAAGGAGGAACCGCCGGTCCAACTCGGCCGAGTGAATCTCTAGACCGACCGCCGACCGGTTCACGGCGAGTCACCAAATTGAGCACACCTAATGCCGGAGAGGGAGAATGCGGAAGCCGGAACCGGCCATACCACTACCCGAACCGGCCGGAACGGTTGTGACTCGGGACGAAATCGGTGATGAACTCGAGCCAAGAACACACAAATTGGGCGGTTCCGATCTATGAATAATTTTCCGAAATTGGCAACATGGAGCAATTGCCCATCCTCTGATTAGAGCTCTGGCCAAAGGAATTGAATTTTAGAGAAGTGTCGGCGCCGGAATTGAAGCAAACGTCCGACGAAGGCGAGTGAATAGAGCTTGTAATCGTAGATCTGAAAATCCCGTCCATCGGAGACGTTATAGACATCGGTGCTGGTACCATATGAAGCGCCTTGGAGTGGGTATTACAGATCGGGACCCCGATCGAACAAACACCATCGGAAGCGGCCGGAATCGAGAAAACCGTAGGCGGCGATTCTGTGAACAGTAAATTCGCGACTTTGCCGGATGAATTGGGGCACCAAACGGACTCCGATTGACCTGAAATTTGAACACAAGGTGCGATTTGAGAAGATGATTTAGTGGTACAAGAATCGTAGCCGGACGATGAACTTTAGCCGGCGCGATCGAGCTCGCCGGAAAATGCGCAGATTTCGAGCATTCAGACGTGGAATTGGCCGAGCAAAGGTGCTCCGATTGACCTGAAATTTTTACAGTAGCCTCGTCTCGTCGAGGCGCATCTGTTGGTGTCATTGGCCGGCCGGAAACCGGCGTTAACATGGAGGCGATTTTTGGGCGATTTTTGGCTTATTTTGGGTCACTATTCACTTTAGAGAAAAAATTTTAGGGGCGAAATGGTTTGGTTGGGTTAGGGTTTAGGGTTGGGTTTGGGTTTAGGGTTTAGGGTTGGGTTTTTTGGGTTGGGTTTTAGGGTTTAGGGTTTAGGGTTTTTTTTTTTTTAGCTAAAAAGTTTATTTATTAACAAATAAAACCTAACGGAGGGGGACTAGACCAAGACCTCCGGAAAGGCTATATCACAATCATAACATAAAACAGAAATAAAGACATACTACAACAGGGCAACCTGAAATAAAGCACAACAAATACAAACAAACCAGCGAGTGCCCCGGAATACATCAGACAAATAGAACAAAATGGTGAGCAAGGAGAACTCTGCAGTGAACGCCCACCACATACCGCCAAAAATGCGGAAAACGAAATCAGCCTGGATCAAGAGGTCGCCCATAGGGCAAACTCGCCTGAGCCGCCTTCTGCCTATAATAACGCCGCTGCTGAGATCGCGTACGGCCCGGAAGTGGTAGAGATAAACATCCTTCACTCACTGAACCCATCTCAAACTCTGGCAGAGCAGTAGAAACAGGAGTATCACCCACAGGATCCGGACAGCAGGGGCAATCTCAACAACCGGAACAGTAACAACCACAGGTGCAGTAACAACTGCTCCAGAAGTAGCCACCTCAACCATATCCGTGGCCTGAGACGAGATAATCGGATCCAAATCATCGTGAGACAGACTACTCACCGCAGCATTCTGCTCTGCCGCAAGCTTACTAAGAAGGGACTTAAACCTCTGGGGACGGGGTTTAACGGTACCCGAAGTCTCACCAGGACCTGAAGCAGTGGGTAAATCTTGCAGTATCTCATAGTAATTCTTCGTCGAAATGGGCCGAGCCGGATCTTTCCTCACAACAGGTCGGCGTCGGGGACGCTTGGAAACATGTCCTATAAAATCAGTATCACCGGACTGTGGCGGATCAGACGCAACACCCTGAGGCTGCTCGGAAGGAGGCGGAAGCGGGGAATCCGATGCAACACCCTTACCATGAGGTCGGGTCGGCGCGGGCGAGAAGACTTTCCATTACGAGAGCAAAAATCAAGTGAATGGCCCAACAACTGGCAATGAGAACAATAATGGGGAACTTGCTCATAGACCACCTCCACAACCTGACTATGATCACCCCAACCCACCCAGATACGCTCCGGACGAGCCTGAAGAACATCAATCTCAACACAAACTCTAGCAAAAGATCCTCTAGTCCCATCAGCGGTAATCTCATCAATCTTAACTGGATTACCTAAAATCTTAGCAATAGGAAACAAGCTCTGTTTAGCATAAAGATGCAATGGCAAATCAATAAATCTGACCCAAACAGGAGCAATAGGAGAATCCGCCTCAAACTTGAATTCGGGAGTCCATTTCGAAAACGAATCACTACAGACCGAATCGAAACAAGAGGCTGAGTCCAAAACCTCAAATAATCCTCCTCACAGGAAAGGGTGAGAACCATATACCCACGAGGAAGAAAACGAACAGTATGAGAACCCAACAAACCAATACAAGAGAAAGCAGATAATATATCAGAATTGGGAGTCAAACCCCGGTTCCCAGTGATACGCCCTACCAGAGCAAACTTAAAAGAAGCAGAGAGGGACGAAATAACCTGATCCGGGAACAAAATTCCGGGAATCCCATCTCGAACAATCGGAGCGGGCACCTCATCCATCGATGCAGCAACATCAGCAAAACTCTGAGCCTGCGACGGTGGAGAGGAACGACGCAAAACATCCCTGAAAGACACCGCAGGAGGGACAGAGCGAGGAAAAAAACTGCCGGAGCAACGGGATTAGGAGAAGGCAATTGACTTGCTGCCGAGTCAACCCGCAAGGGTTGAATGGGTGACTCGACCGAGTCAACCCGGAACGGTACCACCGGAGGACCACCGTCGGCCGGCGAAGAAGGGAGGAGCATGGAACCGGTGAGAGAACGAGAAGAATCGGCCAAAACAGGAGATAATTTGACGGAAATCGTTGGTTGACTCGGCCGCAACTCGCCAAATTGGGCGTTTCCGACCGACGGCTGTGAACCTGCAATTGACGGTGGGGAAATATTACCCAAGACCGGACGAACATAACCTGAAGAGGAATTTCCCAAAGGAGCTCGGACGCCGGCGGAATTGACAGAAGACAGGCGCGACGAGGGTTACAGGCGGTGCCGGACTAGATCTAAAATTCCCGGTGAATGTGAACGATTCGGGCAACGGGCCATGGACGAACTTATTCGTCTGAGGACGGGCATTCCAGATCGGGGCTTGGATCGGAGAAAGGAGACGCCGGAACTGACCGGAATCGAGCAAAACGCGGACGGCTCCTGCGTGAACAGTGCAGGCGGAACTTTCGTGGTGAAATCGGACGGGCAAATCAACTCTGAATGACTTGAAATTTTCACAGTAGCCTCGCCTTGACGAGACGAATCCAACGGTACCTCATTTGTAAAAAACGGAGTTGAAATCGCCGGAGATGAGATTTTGGCCGGAATTTGCAGATTTTCGGATGAGCTTTTGGTCGGGCAATCGGACTCCGTTTGCTTTGAAAGTTTGACAGCAGCATCGCCTCGTCGTGGCGGTTCAGATGG
This sequence comes from Primulina tabacum, assembly GCF_025594145.1. Taxonomy (NCBI): domain Eukaryota; kingdom Viridiplantae; phylum Streptophyta; class Magnoliopsida; order Lamiales; family Gesneriaceae; genus Primulina; species Primulina tabacum. Next base: position 5,267 of record NW_027459749.1, on the reverse strand, counting down.
TCCGGTGAACCGGCCGGGAACCGGCTCCGGCATGTGAGGCGAAAATTTGGAGATTTTTTGGCTTTTTATTTCACTATTCACTTTGAGAGAAAATGTTTTGGGGGCGAATGGTTTTGGTTGGTTTAGGGTTTAGGGTTTAGGTTTAGGGTTTTTTTTTTAGGGTTTTTTTTTTTTTTTAGGGTTTAGGGTTTAGGGTTTAGGGTTTAGGTTTAGGGTTAGGTTTTTTTTTTTTTTTTTTTTTTTTTTTTCCGGAAAACACCGCCGGATGCGGGGGGGTTAGGCAGACCCCTACCTGTATATATCCACAAAATAAAAAGTAACAGCAGAAAGAAACCTAAAAGAGGAGGGGGACTATACCAAGACCTCCTCAAAAAGGCTAAAGCAGTAGAAACATAAATGCAAAGTAGCCTAGGGACCTAAATACAAAAGCAAAAAAAAACCCTAGACTACGACCAAAAGTGCGCCCAAAAATAATCAAATACGAGCAGCGCTAAGAGTCAACACGGCGAGGAAGACCAAATGATACTGGGAGATGAGTGCGGTATCCAAGAAGAAACTCTCTCTCTGAGCCATCACCCTGAAGAATCCAATCTGTAAAAACGACTCTAATCTGAGACCGGATAACTGTATGAATCCCGGCAGTCAAAATAAGAGCTGGCCAGGAAATCACTGTACAATGATGATAAACGGCAAAATGAAGATCGCCATCCAGCCAGAACAAAAAAGAGCCAGCATCTGAAGTATGAATCTGACGAAGGTATCATAACAATGAAGAGGATCGTCCGGAAATAATCCCTGGAACCACCACGACATCCAGTAAACTCCTGTAAAAGAACTGATACGGCGGGCAAGGAGAGCCTGCAGTAAACGCCCGCCAGGGACCAGAAATAGACCAAAGAGAAGCACAAATAGAGATAGCGCTCCAGTGAATATGAGAGGGCCAAGAAAAACACCAATAGGGATAGTGCAAGAGCCCACACAATCCCGAGGAGACCAAACATGTAGTGCGAGTGTCTGTGCCCACTCACACCAGACTGGCAAACCGGGGAAAAAGAGAAACCCCCAACAGAACAGTACCTGCAAAGAAAAAATAAAGATATACATATAGATATACCGAAGAAATGGATCCAAGTGAAGGAAAGGGCTGCAAACAGCTAAGAACATCTATATCTCAGGTAGGGGAGTCCGGAGGTATCCGAACGTACAAGTATGGAAATGTGCCTAGGGAGGGAGGGACCTAACTCTAAGGTAAAGTGCCTAAGGGTATGGGCCCTCGCCGCCAATGCATCTGCCACCGAATTACCCTCCCGGAATATATGCGAAATATGAACAGACCGCCCCCTCAAAAGGACCAGAATCCTGGATACCATGTGATCAAGACCCCAGCAACATCGACGGGAACGAATGAGCTGAATAGAAGTCAGAGAATCAAGCTCGATCCAAAGAGGGAAAAAGAATGATCAGAACAAAGGAGAAGACCCCTCCAAACCGCCCAAAGCTCAGCCCGGAGAGAAGACCCAGCTCCGATGAACTCGCTGAATGAGAGCACAACCCTCCCGGAATCATCCCGAACAACGCCACCAGCAGAGGAGTCCCAGATGTACCACGCGAGCTCCCATCCACATTAAGCTTGAAACACCCGGACGGCGGTCGCAGCCAGCGAACAATCGCCGTCCTATGGAATCTGCGGAGAGCAACCGAAATACCCAGCAATCTCGCCACATGAAACACACCCAGCCAATGTCTGGGCTTGACAGTACGCGCAGAGTGGGCAAGACGCAGGTAATACAAAATCTGATACTTCACCGTCTCCCCAGAAACAGGGAGATGACGGTGCTTAGCATCGTTCGCGCAGTCCAGAGGAACCACAGAACGATGCAGGGGAGAAACTCCCGCACATGGCCCCCCGGGACCAGACCAAATCTCTCTTCCACGCACTGAGGGGTTTAGGGTTTAGGGTTTAGGGTTAGGGTTTAGGTTGGGTTTAGGGTTGGGTTTAGGTTTGGGTTAGGTTAGGGTTAGGTTTTTTAGGGTTTGGGTTTTAGGGTTTTTTTTTTTTTTTTTTTTTTTTAAATCAAAGTTTATTTTTATACAAAAAGCAGTACAAATAAAACCTAATGGGAGGGAGACTGTGTCAAGACCTCCGCAAAAGGCTATACAATCACAACATCAAAACAAAAATAACGACATACTACAACAGGGCAACCCGAAATACAACAGAACAAAAAGCAAACAAACCAGAGGTTGCCCCAGAATACATCAATCAAAATAAAACAAAGGGTGGGCAAGGAGAACTCTGCAGTGAACGCCCACCTCAAAGCATATCAACCTGAATCAGGCGGTCGCCCATAAGGTAACCCCGCCTGACTCTTCTGAGTCCTGTAAAACCGGCGCTGCTGTGAGCGCGTGCGACCGGGTAGTGGCAAGGACTGACATGCAGTAGTAGGAGGAAGAGCCAAATCAGCCTCTCGAGAACCACTCCCAAGGTCAATCTGTAACGGAGTAATGGGACCAGAAGCTGTAGTAACAACCATCTGTGACGGAGCAGTGGAAACAATCATCGGGTCTATCACCACGGGAACAACATCAACCGGAGAAGAGCTCGACCCAGAACTAGACCCCTGAGCACCACCTGCAATAACGGAAGTAACAACCACTGAAATGTCCTGAGGAGTAGGCATGGTAGCCACCACAACCTGAGGCACCAATGGAATATCCTCAACAATAGCCTCTAAAGAATGAGAAGAGGACGATGGGCATGAAGATGAACCAACACCAGAATCAACACCTGGGAAGGAATCTCCTGTAATAGAGTGAAGAACCTCGAACTGGTTACTCGAAGGAGAAGCCAGAGGAGTAACCTGACTAGAAGCCTGGCGACGCCTACGTCGCTGCTGAATCCATCCTGGCTCAGTACTCCCAGAACCAGCACCACTAGAAGGAACCGAGTCATGCGGAACACTGTGAGGCTGACCCGAAGACCCTGGATCAGCCGAAGAAGTATGAGGACGCTTTCCCTGATCTTTGGAACGGCTGCCAAAAGACCTAAAACCAGAACTAGAACAGCGCTGCACAGAATGGCCTAACATATGGCACTGTACAAAAATAGGGGACTTTTTCATAGACCACCCCCAAAGTCTGTCTGTGACTGCCCCACCCACCCAGATTTGATCCGGACGAGGTTGCAACACATCAATCTCAACGCAAATGCGGGCAAAAGAGCCTCGAGAACCATCAGCTGTAATCTCATCCACCATAAGAGGGTTCCCTAAAATCTTACCAATCTGATAAAGACACTGCTTGTCATATAAATGCAGAGGTAAATCAAGAATCCGAACCCAAACCGGAGTAATCGAAGACTCGGCCTCAAATTTAAACTCTGGTGTCCATTTAGAAAAACGAATCGAAACTGTCCCGATAGAAACAAACTTTTGAGACCATAATTTAAGAAAATCTTCCTCAACAGAAAAAATAATAACCAAAAAGCCTCGGGGAAGAAATTTCACGGTAAACGAGCCCATGAAGCCAAAATGGGAAAAAGCAGTCATGATAGCACTATTGGGTGTAACACCCCGGTTCCCTGTAACACGGCCAATCAACGAAAATTTAAAAGGCACTGACAGGGAAGAAATAACCTGATCCGGGAAGAGAATACCCGGAATACCATCCACAAGAGTCGGCTCCGCAGGCCCACCCAGCATGTCACCAAACCCTGCAAAGCTCTGTTTGGCTGGAGGAAGAGCAGTGATATCTCGAAATGAAGCCAAAGGAGGGACTGGTGAAGGCGGAACAGTGGCCGAAACATCAGGAGCAGAAGAACATGTAGGTTTGACCTCCGGTTGACCCCCGGCCAAATATGGCGAGGTGACCACCTGAACATCACTACCGACCAGAGACGACGATGGGAGCACAGAACCGGTACCCAAAAGAGAGGAACCGACCGGCGACAGAGGTGATCCACTCGACTTAAAGAACCCAAAAGGTATTTCGACACCATTATGCATGATAGTACCTAACAGTTCCGCATGAGCGGGCAGTTTAAGCCGAGAAGGCAAACGAACTGTAGAACGCACAGCACTTACCGGAGCAGCAGTACACAAAGGCGCTACTGCCGAGTCAACACGGTTGAGTTGACTCGGAGACTCGACCGCTTTCACCGGTGAGTTTCCAACCGGAGCAAAGCTAAAGGCCGGTGACGATGAGGAGGGACAGGAACCGGCCACTAAACCACCGAAACGGCCGAAAACGTGTTGAACCGGGCAGAACTCGGCGACGAACTCGCTTGAAACCCATGAATTTGGGCGTTTTTGATTGCACCAACATTTGCTGAAATTGATTGCACCATGGAGTTACCCATGACTTGTAAAGTATACGGTAAAGAGGAATTGATAATCGGAGCACCGACGCCGGAGTAATTGGAAGACGAAACCGGCGCACCTAGGGTTTGAATGGTGCCAAACGTAGATCTGAAATTCCGTTCACCACGTTGTTGGTAACGGGCCTTGACTCATTGGAAGCGCCTTATCATGGGGATTCCGGATCTGGGTCTTGATCGGAAAACCATCACGAAAACGGCCGTAATCGATGAAGAAGTGGACGGCGACGCGGTGAACAGTGCCGTCGGGACTTTGCCGGTCGATTTGGGGAAGCAAACAGACTCCGATTGACCTGAAAGTTGGACACGAGGATCGACTGGTGAAGACGGTTCCAACGGTATATCACTCGATACCGGACGATGCACGGTTACCGGCGCGACAGATTTCGCCGGAAATTGCGCAAATTTCGGACATTTGATCGTGCAATTGGCCGAGCAAACGTGCTCCGATTGACTTGAAATTTTCACAGTAACCTCGTCTTGCCGAGGCGCATCCGATGGTACTATTGGCCGGCCGGAAACCGGCGCCGACATAGGGGGCGATGTTAGGCGATTTTTGACTTTTTTTTGGACACTATTCACTTAGAGAAAATTTTTTAGGGGCGAATGGGGGTTTAGGTTTAGGGTTAGGGTTTAGGGTTTAGGGTTTAGGGTTTAGGGTTTTTTTTTTTTTTTTTTAGTAATAAACACCGCCGGAAGCGGGGGGGTTAGGCAGACCCCTACCTGTATATCATCAAACACAAAATACAAGATAAAACCCAAGAGAGGAGGATAAAATCAACACCTCTCAAAAGGCTAGTCATACAAATAGAAAAACAGAAACTAGGGTGGCAAATACACAAGCCAAAAACTAATCCCTAAGTAAAATGCATAATACAAATAAACACATGAT